>NC_056734.1:123082793-123376032 GCF_019279795.1 Protopterus annectens | reverse complement strand
CATGTCTATAAATAATTATAAACTCCTTCCTCTTATCTTACCACTCTTAATTCTGCCATACTTTCTTACTAGCTATGAAAATCTCACATTAAGTAGGTTTCTCTTATCCAAAATGCCAAACCAAGACCCCCTACCTCCACTGACTGCGGAACTTGCCCACTACTACACTACCCCAAAATTATAAATTCCAACCACTTGCTTCTAAAAAACACTCCAATCAACACCAAAATCCAAATATGAACTAAAACTACTATTCAAAGTTATTAGACTACTAGCGTATCTAAGAAAAACATAACCAAAGATGGGGACATCCATCCTAATCCAGGCCCAACCTTAACTCAAAATCCTACCAGCCCACCACTCTCCCACTGACTGGTCAACTCCCTCCTAATATGCCACTTAAACATTAGAAGCCTAAACAATAAGATACATAGCCTGCATGCTGTACTAGCCACATACCTCCCCAACATAATGTATCTATCTGAAACATGGCTCCGGCCATCAACCAAAGACAATGAGATCCTGCCTCCTGGTTACAATATACTTAGGGCAGATAGAGTAAAGAAAAGAGGAGGTGGAATAGCCATCTTATATAATAGCACACTTAACATCATAACTAACCCTATACAACCACCCCAGATCTCTAACGCTGAAATACTAGCTCTAAAAATTCTACTAAATAATCATAAGGGCATTAACCTAATTGTCACCTATATTGCCCCTGGGAACAATGTAGAAACACTAGAGGTCATTCTACATTGGATAGCCAACAACTACCCTCAAGAAACCATTGTCCTGGGCGATGTTAATATTGACTGGAACCAATGCACAGCACAGTCCAACCCCATCCCTGTTAACCTACATGGATTCTCTCAGATAATATCATCTACCACACGTACAGGTAACAATAACCAAAAGAGAGTATACTAGACTGGATACTCACCAACAGTCATCCCCAGAACTATATGTCTGGAACTCTCCCTAATGATCTTAGTGATCACCTGCTCACATACATCATGAAAGACAAAATTAATTGTACAAGCTTACCTATTTATAGGTCTATCAGATCCAAGAAAAACTTTGACCCAACTAAATTTCAATTTGAACTCAAATCATGTAACTGGACAAAACTAAAGTTCCTTCCCTTGATGAGGCAGTGTCATCATTTAACAATTCATTCCTTACTATACTTGACTCGCATGCCCTAAACGCTCAATAAGAATTAAAACTCAACTAGCACCCTGGCTAACAACAGACACCAAAACCAAAATAACAACTAGAGACAAAGCGTGGGATAAATGGCACTACCAAACTACCCTAGATCGTATCAAATTCCAACAACTTAGAAATGAGACTAAAAAGCCATCATACTAGATAAGAAAAATTACTTCTACAATCTGCAACATAAACATCAGAATAACCCTCAAAAGTACTGGGCAGGCATAAATAAACTTCTCCAACCAGGCAAATCCACTACTCCGACCCCAGGAACATTATCTGACAAGAGCCAAGAAGATATAGCCAATTCATTCAATACTTTCTTCACAGAAACCATCCAGTCATTAGCTAACCAACTTTCTCCTCCCCACACTTCTATAAACACTATACCCGACTCACCACTCTCTTTTAACTTCCAGCCAATGTCCACATCCTTTATCAGATCCCTTTTGAAAAAAACTGAAGCCAACCACCCTTTCAGCCGATCTTCTGCCGGCTGAATACCTGCAAATTGCTGCAGATGTCGTAGCCTACCCTATCTCAATCCTAATTAACAGAACCATAACTGAGGCCTCAATCCCCTCAATTTGGAAAATATCCTATGTTATTTCACTCCACAAAGGAGGTTCATCCACAGAACTATACAACTATAGACCTATAGCCATACTATCACCACTTGCCAAAATTATGGAAAAGTGCATGCACAACCAACTAATGCTCTATCTAACCCAAAATAAACTACTCACAGACTCTCAACATGGATTCAGACCCCATCATAGTACAACCACTGCCCTCCTCTCTTTTACTGAAAACATTAATCTTAACCGGAATAATAAAAAATATCCTCCGCTCTCTTCCTGGACCTATCGAAAGCCTTCGATATGGTAAACCATCAGTTACTTCTATATACTTTAAAAACCCTGTATCTAGATACTCCAGCCCTTGACTGGTTTCAAGCTTACCTCACTGGGAGACAACAAGCAGTAATGTGGCAAAATAAGCTCTCCTGCCTACTACCAAATACCATAGGAGTTCCTCAAGGTTCCATATTAGGACCTCTCCTCTTTTCAGTCTTCATAAACGACATCCAAACAGTCATCCCTGAAGCCACCTGCACTCAATATGCAGATGACTCGACTATAATGTGTTCCAATGCCTCTCTTGCAAATCTACTAACTACCACCCAACATAGCTTCACCAAAGTTGAAAACTGGCTTGCCAACCATCTCCTGATCTTAAATCCAAACAAAACCAAGTTACTTCTCTTCTACCCAACCAATAGATCTCCGACTGAAAACTTCACTATAAAATCCAATAATGGGACCATCATCTCCCCAGACACCTATACAAAGCTATTAGGAGTAAACATTGACAATAAACTCAGATTTGATATACATATCAACCAAGCCATTAAGTCAGTCAACAAGAAACTTGGGACCCTATATAGAATTAAAGCCTTCCTTACCCCGAATGCCAGGGCAGCCACAGCCCGTTCACACCTTCCCTCTACCCTACTATATGCCTCTCCTGTCCTCACTCACCTTAACAAATCTGATCTGGCCAAGCTCTCATCCTGCTATAATCACATTGTCAGGTTCGTTACAGGCCTACCCTGCAGAACACACCACTGTACTAACCTGAAAAAGCTTGGATGGATAGAATTCCCACACCTTCTTCACCAGTCCCAACTCATAGAGGCCTTCAAAATCCTTAAACAACCTGAGAATACCCCAGCACTAAAAAACTTAATGACTCCCTACTCCAATCTAAGCTGCCTTCGCTCAGCAAACAGACTCCTTGTCCAAACAACTAAATCTCTCAACCTAGGTGGTGGCCGCTGTTGCCAACACCACTGGTAAAATATGGAACTCTCTCCCAAATAACATCACGCTTGCAACTTCTCTAAGTCAATTCAAAAATAGTCTAAAACTCCACTTCAAGTCACACTGGCTATGTCCTTGCTCAAACCCAGACTAGCTCTGTGCCATTAACTAAAACATAAACAACTAGCTAAGATGATAAGTACTTTGTATACTGTGATAAAGAAATATGTATCCTGTCTAAATCTATGTCATTATACTGCCTACCATCCTTGCTAATATGTTATTAATGTTACATTTGTAGTAATCTCAGAAATAGTAATGGCAGTCTTGTACTTGTATGTAAATAGCCTATGTTTTTGTTAAGTTCTTTCAGCTCATTTACTGTACGTAATTATCAATGTAACTCTGTTGGAGCTTTTCTCCCCGGGCCACCGCTGAAAAAGGACATGTATCCAGTCGGACCATCCCGGTTAACAAATGTAAAATAAAATAAAATAAATAAATTCTTTAAACATATGTTCCAACAATCCACAGTGGAAATTTGATGTTTAATACAAAAGACATATATCTATATTTATCTATCCATGTATCTATATCTATCTATATAGATAGATAAAGAAATATATATATATATATATATATATATATATATATATATATATATATATATCAGACATTTTATTTATCTTTGTATCTATATCTATCTACATAGCTCGATAGATAGATAAAGATGGTTGTTAAAACGTATATTTGGTTATTTTGTCAAACAGGAAATTTTATTTTCCTTTTGGTTACCAGGTAGCATCATCCCTAAAGTGGAAATTAGGGAAATGTCACTTTTACCTATGGTTCTGAAATCTGATATCAACTTTCGAACTATAGAAGAGTGCTGCTGAGATTAACTTAGTAAGGGCATCTGAAGTACACATTTGCTGAGACAAACAGTATCAAAGATTTAAAACAGTCAAAACTCCCTGGACCAGATAGTCAATACACCAACTAGGGGTGCAACCATACTGGATCTGGTCCTCACTAATATGGGAGACTGCTGCACACCCCCTACTGTAATGCCTTCCCTGGTAAGGTCAGAACACAAAATGGTCTCCTTTGAAGTAAATATAAAACCTGGCCCTCCAGCGAAACCTGGAATATTCACAAACTATGCTAAGGTTAACTCCAGCTATTAAGTGAGAACCTGGAAAAATTTCAAGCCCCCATAAACCATGAAAACACTTCTGCCTATGCAGAACTGTTCACAGAAACCCTGTACAAGCATGTTAATAGTTGCTTAGAGGCAGCTGTACCCACCAAGAAGTACAGAACTAACTCAAAAAATAAGCCACCCTGGTGGAATAATAAAATCAATAGGCTGTATAACAGGAGTAAGAAAATCATGGCAAAAATTAGGAGATGCAGCACTCAGCAGGATAAAAACTAAAAAAAAAACAACTCAGAGGACAAATAAAGTCTACCAAAGCCAAATATGAGGTAAGTTTGGCCTCCCAGGCCAAGGGCAACCACAAAGATTTCTTTATCTATGTCCGCAACCTCAAAGGAAATACACAATTGTGTGTAGAGCTCTTTGTAAATGGAGCCACTTATACTGAGCTAGAAGATATAGCAAACTTCCTGGCTGATAAATTCAGCTCCAACTTTTCTCCTCTCTCTCCCTCAACCTTCCCTCAGAAAATAGCAAATATAACTCCCCTCTACTATTACTAGGGAACAGGTCCTTAATGCTCTCTCTAAGACCAAGAACACTGCATCAGTGGGCCCAGACTACATCCCAGGATGCCTTCTAAATAGCATGAAACATGACCTATCACGACCTCTGGAATTACTATTTAACTGTAGCGTCCAAACAGGCTTCATGCCTCATGAATGGAGAAAGGCAAAAGTCATCCCTCTGCACAAAGGTGAGCCATCTACAGACCCTGGAAACTACAGACCAATAAGTCTCACTAGTTTTATATGTAAAGCCATGGAAAGAATTGTCATGGAGATGATCAACAGAGATATATAGTAAACCTCCAGACACTGGACCCAACCCAGTTTGGTTTCATCAAGGGCAAATCATGCCTACCCAACCTGGTGGACTTCTTTGAGAAGGTCACCAAAGCAATGGATGAGGGCAAAATCGTTCACACTACCTACCTTGACCTGACCAAGGTATTTGACACAATACCCCGCTCTGGCATTGTTGACAAACTCAAGAGGTTAGGTACAAAGCCATATGTCACCCAGTTGAGAAGCCAACTGGCTCACAGACAGGACCCATGAAGTTAGAATTGAGGAGTGCACCTCTACAAAGAGGCCAGTCAAGTGGAGTCCCTCACGGATTAGTCCTTGGACTGGTACTTTTTGGCATTTACTTCTGTGAAGTCAAGGCCAATGTCAGTGGTCTCTGGCTGACTAAATTTGCAGATGACTGCAAATTAGGAGCGGTCATTGAATTTCCCACTGACACAAATGTTCTCCAGGAGGGGCTGACACAGACAAACTAGTGTCAGAGCCATGGAGTAAAGTTAAATGCCAAGAAATGCATAATACTATCCATTGGGAAGTCATCCACCCCTGTTAAATATCATATTGGCAACTCACCCATTAGAGTTCACCCGGAAGTCAGGGACTTAGGGACACACACAGATAGTTATCTAGCCTTTGATCATCACATGTCTACAGTGGTGAGTTAATCATTGTATGTTGCGCAACTTATAAATAAAGGTATGGCATCCAAGTCCAAGGAAGTCATTGTTCCACTCTATTCTGCATTCATCAGACCTATCATTGAGTACAATGCCCCCTTTGTTATGTACCTAACCAGGCATATCCAACAATTGGAACATCCACCAAGGTTCCTCACAAACAATACAGGGGTAAGTAATAGGTCCTGTAAAGACCGCCTCAAGGCCCTATCCCTGTATTTTTACAAATACCATTAACAACATGTGAACTGCATACTATCACAAAGATCAACAATGCAGGTTCTTTTGTAACGGAAGCACTGTACAATATTTAGAACCAGTTTTACAGCAATAAGCTTAGACTATACAAAGAAAACATGATTGCTACAATGTACATCTAATCTCCAGCACCTTGTCAACTAAAGGAGCAATGCTTAGAAGGTCTGGAAGCAAATATTATCCTCACCTGCCCATGACGCTTACATTACATTGCATAACTAAGCCAAAAAAAGCAATAAAAGCATACCAAAGTCTTGTAACTACACGAACACCAAACTTCTACTTTCTCCAGTTGCACTCAGTTCTGGAAAGAGTTTAACACCTGAGCAGTCTTACTGTCTCACAGCACATATGTCAGTCAGTTCACCATTCAGATTTGGCAGCTGATTTTACCAATGCATGTTCACCTCCCTTGATACCAACTTCATCACCCCATGAACTGTAAGTACCTCTTTTCTCCCTCAAAAAAGTCTCTCAAAAAGAAACAAAATAATATAGCCATTAACTAATGGTGGCCCACCATACTCTGATGGTTTCTACCTGTGGTTCATCAAACATTATGGAGATTTCATTTCACCACAAATATGTTGCATAATTTAATCTGGCACTGGCACAACAAACCTTCCACAGTATCTGAAAAAAAATCGATGCCCCCATTCCTAGATGTACCAAACCCTAGGTAAGCTAAATCAAAACATGGTCTGCAATCAGTTAGCCACCTTCTTCTATCAATAGAATATTCTCCTCTCCCATTAGCTGGACTTCATTAAAAATAGAAACATCCAAACTGCTGTACATACACTCAACGATACTCTACTCAGTAATAAAAGTACATCTTACTGGTGCCCTCTTTATTGAACTATCTGAATCCTTTGAGTAAGTTAAATTTAACTCTCCAGCTTAACCGTTCCTCATCTCTAGCTTTGGTCCCTCCAACCTAAAATGGTTATCCAGCTACCTGTCAAACAGAACCTTCTCAGTAAGATATGCCAACTCCCTAATCGCATACTAATATATCAATATATCACAATGTTACTGCATTTGCAGAAGACATTGCCATACAAACTTCTTAACCAACTATGGCATCATGCTGTAGGAACAGCTAAACAGACTCCAAAAATTGCAACCATGGTTGAGGCTGAATAAACAACCTCCCCCAACCTCTAAAATAGGTTCTCACTTTCAAGTACCTAGATTATCATTCTTGTTCCTGGTCTAGCTATGGCACATCATATTGTTAACCTGAAAACAAAAGTCAACCCTACTCTATTTAGCTTTCATAAAAAAATCTGGCAGTTGCATACCACTGAAGTAAGGGCAGCTATTGGTAAGAATACCCTCCAACTAGAATATGCCCCGCCATTACTTCAGTCCATCCATCCACAATCTGACTAACTTGCATTTTTACCAAAGTTACTGTATTTTGACAATGCATATTTAATTGACAAAAAATAAAAATACAAATTCCCAAAAAAAGAAATAACAACTCTGAGGAAAAACAAGTTGTTGCAAGAGGGCAGATCCAACCCCCCCCCCTCCCATTGCTGTGCAAGTATTTCAACTCTTGAGATGGCACAATATGGAGTAAAGGGCATATTTCCCAACAACAGTATTACAGCAATCTCACACCACCAACTTCGACAAAACAGAATTGACAGAACTGGTGTCAATTAAATAGTGGGTTACCTATTTACATAACCCCCTGCCTGTGTGTGTGCACGCATATGCCTCAAAGCAAAGTCACTAAAAAAAAAAAAAAACAGCCAACATAAATAATACACGAAGGAATAAGTCCCAAATAGAAATTTGTAATCTATATGCTAGCTAACTACTTACAGTAAGCAGAGTGCAAATTACAATATCTACATTAGGTTGTTCATTTTAGTCATAAAAAAAATGATTAGTTGCCAGTCAAATATATGAATATGCTAATCGCAGTATCACTAGGACACGATGAAAGCAGTCATTTATAAAATATGTTCTAGTAGTATTCTAAACATGATTTGACACTAATTTGCAAGAAAACCACAATTATATGAAAAGCAAACCAAAATTATTAGGCACAAATGTGGACATTCTGCAAAAAGCTGTTCAGATGAGAGGTACGATCACACCTACGCTTCCCTGACAGTTAGTACTGCTTTTCAGTAATCGCTAGGCTTATACTTTATGCAGTCTGCATTGTGGTCAGAACGAGACAAAAAAAAAAGAGAGAGAGAAAGCAGTATTCGTACATCCAGAAGCCTTGCTGTGAAGGGTTAAAGAAAAAATAATATAGAAAGAAGAATTTATGCACGGATGTGCACAGCACAAGTTTGGAAGGCAGGACTAAGTATATGTAACGTGTGCTGCCAGTTAGGGTATGCGAGCGATCATCTGCAAATTCATGCACCATTACACATAAAAAAAAGAGAAAGAAGTATTTGTACATCTCAGAACCCTTGCTGTAAAATGTTAAAGAAAAAAAAAATAGAGAAGAATTTATGTACGTATGTGCACAGGAAGGCAGGACTGAGTATATGTAACGTTTGCTGGCTGTTCGTCTGCAAAAGCATGAACACTTTACACATTAAAAGTATACATATTATATATATATATATATATTTTAAATGTACATACATATATTGCCCAACAAAAGACTACTATAATAAGGAAAAATATATATATAGCAAAGCTAGAAATGCTGTTTCGTTTAACATGCATGCTTTCCCCGTTGTAGATGAATGGAAATACCGTGCTAAATGTTATAACAAGCAAATACCAGGAACTAGCTAATAAACCTATTTTGCACATAAACAGAAATAAAAGAAAAATTAGAAACACATGCCTACATTAATAGTTAGCTCGAACAACAGCACAGAAACAAAAAAGTAATAAGTAGACACTGTATGAAGCAGGGAACCGAAATTCTGAGTCTCTTAGTGTAGACGGAAATTATAGATCTGCAAATTCACGGACCATTACACATAAAAAAAAAAAAAAGTATTTGTACATCTCAGAACCCTTGCTGTAAAATGTTAAAGAAAAAAAAATAGAGAAGAATTTATGTACGTATGTGCACAGGAAGGCAGGGCTGAGTATATGTAACGTTTGCTGGCTGTTCGTCTGCAAAAGCATGAACACTTTACACATTAAAAGTATACATATTATATATATATATATATATATTTTAAATGTACATACATATATTGCCCAACAAAAGACTACTATAATAAGGAAAAATATATATATAGCAAAGCTAGAAATGCTGTTTCGTTTAACATGCATGCTTTCCCCGTTGTAGATGAACGGAAATACCGTGCTAAATGTTATAACAAGCAAATAGCAGGAACTAGCTAATAAACCTATTTTGCACATAAATAATAAGTAGACACTGTATGAAGCAGGGAACCGAAATTCTGAGTCTCTTAGTGTAGACGGAACTAAGGGAGGACTGGAATATGGGTTTGCATACGTATTTCAAGAAACTTTATGCCGTGGGCGGGATTATTAGAAAGTCTTGAGCAATGTCACAAAAAAGGGAGGTCATTACCTCAGTGAGTGACAGTGTTTTAGCTTCGGTCCGAGGCAGATATGCTGTTGAACAAACGAGCTAGTGCCCCTTTAAAGGGTGTAACAAGATCTACAGAAGATTTTGTCAATAATTGATTGTGACTGCTGTTTTAACTCTGAAATTAACATTTCACATGTAGTGACAGGACATAACCATTTAACATCTGAATATAACCTAAGCATATCACTTTTTTTTTTTTTTTTTTTTTACACAGCAATTTTATATGATTTATACAATAAATATTCACTGTCATACCACACATTTTTTTTGTTTGAAATACCAGTGAAATGTAATCCATTTGCATAGTGCTTGACTATCAACTTGCCCTAATATGGTTTTACATTTGCTAATATGCTGTTTATACCAACTCTGTAGTCTGTCCCAAATGTTATCTGGTCGTTCTGATACATTACGAGTAAAATTCTGTTTACATTTTCTACTATGACCTCTAACGGCATCCGTGCTGCTTGTAATACAGAAAGATTTCTTACCAGTCCAGAGACACAGGTGGCCAGTCTGCTTTACTGGAGATGGTTGGAAAATTTCTGTGGTTACTTGAGAAGCTGGTGAAACGAAACTGGCAGTTGCAGATTCAAAACCTTGAAATTTATTGATTTGGAGAATTTACGGCATTGCAGCCTTCCTGCACGGCAGTCTCACCTTGGATCCAGACACCTGGGAACTGTACTGCTGCAAACTGTAGTACTCCTATTCAGGGTTTACTCATAAATTTTAGTTTCTGTGCCTTTACTGGCGTGACCTTATACATGGCACCACTCCCCCTGTGTTCGGATACAGGCTAAGCTTGCCACTGCAAATTTATTTAAAATGCTGCTGCTGTTGAAACCAAAGTCTGATTAATGCACTGAGCCTTGCAGGCTGTTAACTTTTTTCAGCACTGTAGTAACTTTTATGCGCAGTCACTAATAAAATAACTTATGTATATAACAGACGACACATACTATACTGTTGCAGTTTACAACTTTAATGTGCAAGGTTTACTTCACGATCAATATAGATAACTTTCCATTCTCCATTTACCTCAGGACAAACATGTGCCTATAAATAGCAGATCTAACACCATTCAATTTCACTGTCCTTTTTATACACTTTGTTTGTACCATTTGGATCTTGTCCATGAAAGAAGTCTGATGTTAATACTGTTGGAATTTGCCTGATGTAATTCAGTCTGTTAATAAGCTAATTTGTGTTCTGTTTCAAGGTGAATTATGTGACTGTGTTAAATTCGGGACGTTGTTCCTCTCTCCGGCTGGTAGGGAGTTGTTCATCCCTGCACCTGTTTTTTTTTTTTTTTTTCTTTTTTTAGAAAGCAAAGAGAGGCATTTTTATCTGCAGTTCTCCATGAAGCTTGTACCAAGCACAGAACATTTTGTATCACACACAGTATGATGCCAAACCATGCATACTGTATTTTTTTTTATTTTTCAGCTAAAAGAAGTTTAACCATTTGTTGGCATATATACATTAAACAAAAGTACATGCATCTAAATGTATATATTTTACTACATATATTCTAACAAACAGAAGTGTACATGCACAATTGTGTCTAAATCTATATATCTAACAAACTTCTATGAAACTTATGTTAGGCACTAGACACATTTTTATGGTTCTTTATACACGGCTGCTGTTAGCATTTTGGGGGCCTCCAGCAAATGTCAAGTTGGGGGGCCCTGGACTATTTAGTCTTAAGTATCACCCTGTTACTACCACCCCTCCTAAACAACGTTTTAATTCATGCTGCATAATTTTAGGAGTAGTATGCATAGTCTGAACTGTAGCTACAGTGGTGTTAAAACTGCTGAACAACTCCAAAGAAAGAAGTAAACATGAAAAAGTAGCAAACCAAAGACCAGGAAGGAACCAGACCACAAAACTTATAAGCTTTCATTCGTTTAATAAAACACCATGGACTTCATCAGAATAAATACAAAAACTTGAAACCATCCTTTAAATACGTGTGTGCAAAAAATCATCCAATGACAAAATGTTTCAAATAAATTACTTAAAATAGCCACTGTGATGTCATGAAAATTTAAAAATACACTACAAAGTTTTTTTTTAACATTGCATATGTATAAAACATAAAAATGTGTGTGTGTATGTATGTGTGTATATATATATATATATATATATATATATATATATATATATATATATATATATATATATATATATATATATATATATATATTAGTCAACAACAAACTACTACACACTGTTTTATCAAATAAAGCCCATTTTGTGAACAGCTTGGCTCACTACATCAAAGCCTTTGTAACTGAAGAAAACACTTGATGTTAATAGTTTCATTTAGTCCTGGAGGGTAGTCTGCTCTTAAAGCTATCTGCCATTTAGTTTTCCTACATTCTAATAAGGCTTTAAAATTACCCACCAAAGGACCACAAACTACTTTGTCTAAAACAAAGAATGTAAGTTTCTTAAAATTGTTACATAATAAAACATTGTGTCAGTGCATTATTCCTGTCCGTTTCTCACTGCCAACACATGTTCATAAATCCTTCTACTTGGTGACCTGATGGTCTTGCCAACATAAAAACTGGTACAAGAATTACATACTGTGAGATAAACAATGCCCACAGAATCACATGTAAACCTGTCCTTTGCCCAAATAACTTTCTTGAAATGTTTCAACTCAACAGAACCTGAATTGGCTATGTATCTACATTGCCTGCTATGACCACAAGCAGAAGTCCCAACAGGGTCATTTACCCCTTTGTGTGATGTCTTAGAAGTACTTTTAAGTATACTTCTTATGTTACATACCTTTTTATAAGTTAACAAAGGTTCATTACCCAGGACTTTCACCAATTCAGAATGTCCAAGCAGCACCTTCCAATTTTCCTTAATAACATGCCTAATAATGTCCATTCCATCTGAAATAGGCAATGGGAAGGCAAGCTCAAACATCTTGTTTTGATTCACCCTACTTGCTACACTGACATTGTCTCTCAAAATGGGGCTAGCTAAACTGTCTGAGAGTTATAACTTTAGCAACAATCTTACGTAACCAAAACAAATCATATCCCTGGCTGTAAAATAATCCAGGCGGTTTGTTAACCTCCCCTTCAAAAACAGAATCTTCACTGGTCAAACAACTCCACCTTATAAGTTGTCCCTTCACAACCCCTCTTTTCATATGTTGGGGGTGAAGACTGTCCCTGTGCAGGTACTATTTGACAAAGGTAGACTTCTTGTGGATACCACTACTGAAACTAAAACTGTCATCAAGTAGTTCTAAATTAATATTCAGGAAGTCTATTGTTTTCCCAAACCCTCCCAGGGTAAAGTTCAAAAAACTGGTTTGAACAATTTAGGTCTTGCTGGAAACTGTCAAGGTTCCCTTGCAAAAAAAAAAAAAAAAACCATCAATGTAACGCCTGTAAAATAAAATTTTCTTAGCCAAAGGATGTGTCACAAGAAATTTAATCTCCCACATAGCATAACTAGATTGCTAAAAGAGGGAGCCACTCTAGAACCCATGGCCACACCAGAGATTTGCTGAAAAATACTAGTTTCAAGCTTAGAAAATTACTTTCCAAAATCATTTTCATCAAGGCACACAACGTGTTGATCTTAACATTGTCAAAGTCAGTATAACCAGTCAAATATTCCCTAAATAAATCAATTCCAACTTCTTGATCTATGCTTGTCAGGTTCCCCACACCATGCACATTATTTTTTTTCCTTTTTCTCACATTTTGTCTTACTTACCAGCCTTTTCAAGAAGCCATGACTTTCTGTAATGCTCTGAAGTGCATTTTCTTTTCTTTTTATACAACCTTTTCATCCAATGACAGCTTGAGCAGAAATTATGATTAAGGAAAGAAATTCAGTGATGCAGTTCAACTTCCTTGCATCCTTTCAGCTCACCTTTCCTAACCAAGACAGCATTGTAATAACCATTTAGGAAATAACTCAGTTAAGTTGGGGTCCCTAGAAGCCATAGGTTTATAAATGATCTATGATGCATTTTAGATAATTTTCATAATTTTGTTCAGACCACAATCTGATTAAAAGGTTAACAAGAAAAGAAAAAAGTCAGTCCTATTTTTCTGTCAAGGAAGACATAAGTTGAGCCCAAGGGTTAATTTTCAAAGCTGACAAAATACTAGCTCACAATAAAGTAGCAAGGCAATTGTTGAGGATACACAAATATCAATTCTTACTAAGAATGTCATATACGTAGTGCACTGTAAGGTCTGTTTTAAATTCTATGTAGGTAAAACTAATCACGGTCTAAAAGAATGCATTAGGGACCACACTTATTGCACTAGGAAAGGTCTTGACTACAGTTCTTTGGCTAAGCATACCTTGCAAGCAGGAGCTGAACATGTTTTTCTCTTTCAGGTTCTGCATGCTTTGGTTGAGAGTGATAGATTGAGGGATTTTATTAACCGGACAGAAAGTGTTGACTTACAGTGGATATTGAGACTTGGGGCACAGCCGGTCTATGGATTCCGTCCCTATGAGACCTGTTTTGAAGTCTAGGAAGTTGAAATGATATGCACTACAATTCAACAGAATACTGAGTGCTGTTGTCTTAATTTTTAAGTGAGCAGGAAAATTTTTAACATGGGAGTGTTTTGGAGGGAGTTTTGTCAAGTATGATTGGATAATTGCTTTTAGCTTGATTGTATATATAAGGATTCACTGCTGTTTTTTGTCTGATGAAGCAATATTGTTCATTGTAAAAGTGCTCATGTTCAATAAATAATTTTACACTGTTCTTTGGAGCTTTTACTGCTGGGTGCCTGCCTTGCTGTAGCATGGATTTTTTGGCTTTTGTTTTTTTCTGATATCTTAGTATATACACAATTTTAGCTTTCATCAAACCAATTCCCAAATTTGGTACTGCTGAAATCCTTATTGCATCTCTACAAATAAACAAAACCAAACAACTATGCATTGCAGTAGTGTACATACCCCCCTGGCCAAAACACCCCCATACTAGAAGACATTCTTTCCTGGATATCAGAAAACACTTCCAATGAGACAGTAATAATAGGTGACTTTAATATCAATTGGCAAAACCTAAACACTGACTCTCCAGCAAATAGTATCAACCTTTATAAATTTACACAACTCATCAACACTCCCACTAGAATGCAAAACAACAGTAACCCAGGATCTACCCTAGGCTGGATCCTGGTTTCCAATCCCCATAAATTCTGTAATCCTGGTACATTTCCTAATATCTTAAGTGACCGCTTGCCCGCATTTGTTAATAGGATTACCCCACATACACCTAATTCCCATATATACAAAACATCGATAAAATTAAACTTTAATCCACAAATCTTTAACAGCACATTAAAATCACTTAATTGGTCCATATTAAGTTGTACCTCTAGATAACGCAGTCATCCACTTTAACAAATTATTTCTAAACATACTTAATAACTTGGCCCCTCAAAGAACAAAAATGAACCGCACACCTTGGCCAGCCAAGTCCACAAAGCAAATACTACATACCAGAGATACAACCTGGAAAGATTGGCAAAAAAACAAAAATGTAGCCACTCCTCAAAACTATAAGCAATTACAAAACAATGCAAAGTAACTAGTAAATGCTGATTAAAATATATATATATATATATATATATTTCTCACAACAATTAACTGACCACAAAAACAACCCAAGAGCTTTCTGGAAAACCATCTCAATTCTTCTTAACCCAGGTTCAAAACAAAACCCATATCCAGGCACAGGCAAAACACCAGCCCAGATACCTGACATGTTTAATATCCACTTTATTGATAGCATTCCTAAATTATTAACAGGCCCCACTTTCTAACTGCACAGACAATCTCACTCCATCTACCACTACTACATCTAGCAAAAACAACACGACTGCATCCCTCTCCCACCAAAACACTTCCACATCAAGCACTCACACTCTACTTTTCTCTCTACAACGCGTACCTACTAAATTAATACATAAACTCCTTCTCAAGCTAAAACTTGGCTCCACTTCCTCTGACATTCTACCTTCAGAATATCTAAAAATAGCTGCAGATGCAATTACTTATCCTGACAACATTGTTATCAGTCGATCAATCTCAGAGTCCTATATACCCATCCTTTGGAAAAGATCCATCATAACCCCACTGCACAAAGGTGGAAAATCTAATGAACTAACTACTGACCCATCTCTATCCTTTCTCCTCTATCTAAACTGCTTGAAAAATGTATACACGTGCAACTACTAAAACACCTCATCCATAACAATCTTCTTGCACCCACCCAACACGGATTTAGACCTTCTCATAGCACAACAACTGCTCTTCTCTCCTTTATGGATATAGTTAAAGCTTGAGACTCTGGGCAAATTACCTCTGTAATACTTATAGATCTATCAAAAGCCTTTGACACATCTCACACCACAAACTTCTACAGCAACGTACCTCTATAGGTTGTTCATAAACCTCCCTACTGTGATTCACTATCTAACCAATAGACAGCAATGTGTAAAATGGCAAGATTGTCTCTCTAAGTACCAGACTAACAAAGCAGGAGTCCCACAAGGGTCCATTCTAGGACCCCTCCTCTTTAATATGTTCATTAATAATTTACATACTGCCTCCCTTCAAAGCTCCATTATCCAATATGCCAGTGGTTCTACCATCATCTTCTCCTCAAACAGCACACAAGACCTTCTATAAATAATCCAAAATAACTTTGCCTCTATTGAATCTTGGCTCAACACTGCAGAATTACTACTCAACCCCAACAAAACGAAACACCTACTTTTCACACCCCAAATGATTTTGAAATATATTCACAGAACAATACAGCGAGAGAAATTGTAAAAAAAAAATTATAAGCTTTCGGGTATAACCATTGACGACATGTCAACTATTTCTAGCAGCATAAAATGTTACTATTATCTCATCTCACCATTTATTGACAACTGTAACCTTAAAGATCTCAGTTATTACTTTCTCATCTCACCATTTATCAACAAATATCACCTTACAGATCTCATCTTTCAGCTCTGTCACAGTATTATTGCATAACCAATTCTGTTGCACTGTATCACCAATCCTGTGTCAATGTAACCACAATGTATTATTGCTAATTATAAATGAAAAACTACTTGTTTATGTACAAAATGTTCTACTTGCTCATGTACAGCTTTGCTGTAACTTTTAAATGTATAGTTTGGGGAGTTTTTCTCCCCGGGTCTTTGCTGAAAATGGGTTTCTGACCCAGTCGGACTTTCTTGATCACCAAATGTCAATAAATAAATAAATATGGCTGCATTTCTAGACTTATGTAAATAGAATACTGTATTTTGTACATTTAAATTATATCATATCTTACACAATCCTAAGGCCACTGTCCTTTTAACCAAATGTGCTGGCAAATTCCTTGCTTCGCTGTAGCAGCATCATTTTGCGGGCTTGTAAAAAATTTAGCTAGAATTCTATCACTTCTTGCAGCCTTATTGTTAGCAAGGCTTACTTTAGCCCATTTAACTTCACACACCATAATATATGTCAGTAATGTTTGGGTCCTTCTTGCATAGTTCTGTATATTCCTGACACTTTTTCTTAATATCTTCTGTTTTTGTTATGTACCTCCCATGTTTGTCTTCTATCATGTCCATTTTTACCTGGAGATTTCCACTAATATCACAGATCTTGAACAGATGTCTTCCCTTTTTCATTCTATTTTCTTTTCAACTTCTTTGCTCTCCTCATTTAAACATGCCTCCAAGTCTCTTCTTGCACTTCTCTGAAACTCTGCATTCAGTTTGACATACATCTTTCCCAAGCCACTTCTAAAGCCTTCAAGTTTTGTCTTAATATTCTTTCTTTTTAGAATATTTTTTGTTGACACGTCCTGGACAATATCCCAAACTTCTGTCCATAATTCTTCAGCTACTCTTTTCACTAGGTCTTATCCCTTAAATCTAGTCTTCTCCTCCAACACGTATTCATCTGGAATGTCATTGCGCTTATATCTTGGTCACCAGGACACTTTTCTTGTTTAATTCAATTCTAAACTTTATGAAAAGGAGATGGTCAGAGCCACAGTCAGCTCCAGATCTTGTTTTTGAAGACTGTACTTCTTTTCCATCTCTGACCACAAAGATATATTCAGTCTGAATTCAGTGCTGACCATCTGGTAATAGCCACCAGTAAAGTCGTCTCTTTGTCTGCTATGACAAATGAACTGTCCTGGCAGATACTGGTCAATGTCCTGCTTCATTTTATAATCCAAGCCAAACCTGCTCATTATTCCAATTGTGCTTTGACTACTAATATTAGCATTTCATTGAAGTATGATGAATGTAATATCTTTTTAATGTTATTTCCAAAAGGTGCTTCAGATCCTCATAAAACTAGTCAACCTCCTCCTCTTCAGCATCAGTAGTTGTAGCGTATGTTGCTTTCTGGTCTGATTGAGGTAATTTTTCATTTTTTGGATTGTAAACAAGTAGTGGTTTTGATACCCTTTTGATAACTATGATGGCTACCCCATTGCTTCCGCATTATTCTTGTCTATAGTAGAAAATCTGATGTAAAATGTCCCATTCCAGTTTATTTTAATTCACTACTTCCGGTGATGCCAATGTTTATTAATTATTCAGGGTATTTCAGCTCTTACCAAAAATGACCTTGGTTCATAGTTCTTACATTCCAGGTTCCAATATTGTATAATTATTTGCAGCATTAGACTTTTCTTTCATCTCTAAGCACTTCAACAGATGGGCTTTCTTCTGGCTTTAATCTATTTGTGTGACTTATTCTAGAGCTATTCGTATTTGTCCTCTGTTCTTCCCCGGTAGTATGGTGGATACCTTCAGACCTGATAGTCTTATTGTCCAGTGTCATTTCAATGTGTTTCTGGTGGTTTTCTTGGCAAAAAAAATATTGGAATGGCTTGCCATTACCTTTTCCACTGGATCATATTTTGTCTGATACCTGCCCATCTTGGATGGCCTACATCATATAGTTCATGGCTTCACTGAGCTATACAAGCCCCCTCACCACACCAAGATAATGATCCAGAAAGGAAATATTTATTTAGTTTTATCAAAAGTATATTATTGTGTGTCCAACTGTAGAGTACAGTTAAATGTGTTTACACCTTGTTTTGAGGATCCATGGTGGGTTTGCTAGAGTCAATGAGTAGCATATGATTAGCATGGGTAACTATGTTGGGGGTGGGGAGGTCATGGGTTAAGTCATTAATAAAGTGGGAGAAGAGAAGAGGGTGTAGAACACACTCTTGGAGTAATCCACAACATTGTGTACCTACCTGTGAGAAGGTATTGTTTGAATAGACTTGGAAATTTCTGTTCTCCAAGTAGCTTTTCAAACCCTGTCTGCTTTCCTAGGCATGGCCTGCATCTTTGCCCTCATGACTATCATATATTGGCAAAAACCTTTTTCTTTCCCCATATTCTCAAATTAAGCGTACCTATATAGCCAACCATAACAAAATCATAATAGAAACCTTAACAGACAGTTAGTTATACTCCTTATAGGCATTGCCAACCCTTAAAAATATAGATACATGAGTAGCTACTGAAACATGGTTTGTGACATCATCAATAGGAGTTGTTGGCAGGACAGATTTGTGTCTCAGAGACTCCTCCGTCTGTGGAATAGACTCTCTCTCCACATCAAGCAGAGTACTTCATTATCCCTTTTTAAGCGCAACCCGGATAACTGAATGGGAAACGGAAAATACATCCCTGGGATTCCACCTGTATTTCTGCTTGCCCAGGGCATCGGGTGCTGACTTGGCTAAACATGGGCTAAACTCTTAGCTAGGCTTATAAGGGCCTCAGTGCCAATAGCCTAGTAACGTCCTATGAGTCTGAACATCTGAAGTACCCACACAAATTTGATAGCACGGCTGGAGGTGTACCTCCAGACTCTTAATGCAGGATCTTGACCCTGAATTCCTTTGTACCCTTCTCATGACAAACACCCTGTACCACATCTAAACAAATTGACATCCCTCACTGTCAAACTCAACACTATACTCTTGGATTATTTCAACTATTCCTCCATTAACTGGGAAACCTAAGCCGCCACAAAAGTATGAGCTAAGATTCTGTCTTCAGTAATGGCACATCCTTAGACCAACTAGTCAGAATCCCAATGAGGGGCTCAAAAATATTGGACCTGGTATTCATCAGAATGATCCAACACAGATCCAACCATACCATTCTAGAATGTAAAAAACAAAAAACATAAAAAATAATGTCCTAATGGAATCCCCGGAATGGAAGGCACAGTGGAACCGCAAGACTACCAGAATAAGGTTAAGCACTTTTGCTTGTATTGTTGTTGCCTCACAGTAAGACGCTGACCAGTTCGACTCTCAGCTAGAGCGTCTTCTGCGTGGAGACGTACGTGAATGGGCGTACCTTCGTTGAAGGTTGTGTGTTAGGGCTGGCAACTCAGCACGTAAAAATCAACTGCCAATCATTAGCGGACCGGAGTTCCGCTGTGGCGACCCCTAACTGGGAAAAGCCAACAAGACACAACAACAACAACAACAACTTTTGCTTTTATTGTAATACAGAATTCTTCAGAACAAAAACCTTGACTAACACAATCACTTAACTGTTAACCATATCCCACCAAATCCCACCAATCTCAAACTGTGAACCAATAAAAATGATTTAATTTTTTTTCATTTTCAGCAAGCACTTAATATTCATTGCTTCATTCAAACCAGGAGGGGTCACTGTATCTAAACTAATTTATCATAATATTTTTTTCTTTTTCAAACATCTGCTAGACTCACCTCCTCTTAAGTTCCTTTCTACACAATCTAGTACATAAAATAAAAATATATTAAAAGTGTTAAACTCACTTGTTTGTAAAGTGTATTAACTTGAATATTAATTATAATAGTATTTAATAAGTTCTTGAATCCTGGCCACAAATTTCCCTTTAGTTTTGCTTATATAAAAGGCTTTGCATGACAAACTCATACTTACATAAATGACTCCTTCTGAGTTACAGGTAAACCTGCCTGGGGCATGTAACTTCTCTCTAGTGAATCGGTACAAAACAACATGCTTTTATTCTTTTTTTTTTTTTTTTTTTTTTTTTTACACCTTAAGGATATTTTTAGAAAGACATAGTTGCAGCAAATGTCGAAAAGTAGTAAAGGATATTTATTTATTTGTTGTATTTGTTTACCGGTATAGTCCTACTGGGCCGAAAGCTACATCTCTTCAGCAGAGGCCCTGGGAGAAAAGCTCCAGAAGAATTCCAACATTACGTAAAGAACATAGTAAACAGAGGTAGACAAGTAATAAGCGAGTATGCACCATTAAACAGAGTATCATTAAGTAATAGCAGCATTGTGTAATGAGCTATGAAACTTTCTGGGGGAAAAGCTCCAAGAAAAAAATTACATACGGAATATATTAAACAGAGGTATACAAGTAATTAACAGATATACAACATTTAAACAGAGTATCATTAATTAATAGTGGCAGCATCTAATAAACCATTAAACATATTTGGAAAAGAACTTAGTAGAAGGAGAGAAAAGGAGGTATAGAGGATTAGTATTAAGAGGTGAGAAATACTTTTTTTTAGGATAGGTAGAAGGGAGAAGATAGAGAGACAGAGAACAAGGAGGAGATTTTGGACCAATAACTAAGGGTATAGTGTTTGGAAACAACAGGAGAAAGTAAGGGGTAGGATATTTATCATCCAGAAGCTGTGCTTGTACAGAGCCAGGTATCTTTTAGGTATTCTGTTTTCTGTAATTTAAAAGAATTGGTCTTTACTCTGTTTCTTAGAGTAGGGGAGTTCCAACTTTTGATCAGGCCCAATAGTGTAGTAAGATCCTATGAAAATTCCTCAGACTATACCCATTTGCTTATTACAGCCCAAACTTCTTTCGACAAATAACAATCAAGGAAACTAAAAATATTGCTACAACTTCACACACTCTGTGGCTAAATTTAACAAGCTACACTCTTCTTTATTGAAGATGGCATCTCCAGTCATTGCAGAACCACTCACTTGTGTATAATCCCTTCATATCATCTGGTAAAGTCCCTAATCTTATATCGTTAATCCTCGTTCATTCCTTATGCATGGGTATCGGTTCCAACCTCGGAACTGAGCCGGCCATTTTCCAAGCTCGCGTCAGCTTCAAACTCTCGAGCTAAACTCTTACCCATAATCCCCTTCTCCCTGTTACCTCAGATTTCGTTTTCCGCGTTGCCATTCGGTCATGTCAAGCTGCTTCTCTTGAGCGAAGTATAGTTATTTGTTGTCAAATGGTCATTTGTATTACTTTTTCTGTCAGAAAAGTTTCTATTTCATTGTCTCCTAGTGACCATACTTTCTTGAGTTTTCTTCTCCCCTTACCATCATTGGTAATCTTCCCTTTTTTTTTCATACCTTCGGGTATTCTTTTGTACCATTGCTGGTACCCTTTTCTACTATCTACTTTTACTATCATGGCAGATAAGAAAGGCAGTCCAGGGTTTAAATGGTGTTCTGATTGTGGACAGAAACTACCAACATCTGATGCACACTCTTTGTGCATTTATTGTTTGGGGGCGTCCCACTTATCTGTTGACCGACCCTGTACTATGTGTGACAATTTTTCAAATAGAACTCTGTTGGAAAGGAAAAACAAGTTGTTGCTGAAGGGACTTCTTAAATCTCCCTTTTCAGAGGCTATTTCTGGGTCGGAGGCCTCAACCCCTCCTAGAGCCCATAAGAAAATCTTGGATGTTCCTACCAAGGCTAAGTCTTTGCCTTCGTCCCCAGTTGGGGACTCCCGCCAACCAAAACCTAAAAAGGCTAAAGTTTCAGCTCTGGAGCTCACTCAGTCAGCCCCAGTGCTTTCAGTGCCTAGACCTTCGGCTCCATTAGTGATCTCGGCTCCGTCTTCTCCTGCAGCCTTCACTATATCTGCATTGAGGGGCTCCTCGGTTCAGACTATTACCACTGTATCGGCACCGACCGCTCAGTCAGTGCAGACCTTGACCACGTCAGCTCTGACATCTTACTCGGAACCGACGCCTTTATTGTTGACTCCAGTTTTGTTGGTTCCACCTTCGGTACCGACAACCACTTCAGCACCGATCTCTGTGTTGGTGCAGACTGTGCCCTTGGCACCAATGACTTCTTCGGTGCAGACACCCATAGTCCAGTCTCTCTCGGCACCATTGTTCTCTGTGTGGACTGGTGAGATGGGCACTGAGTTTGCCTCTTCTGTGGACAGGCCTGTTTCTCCATCAGTCTCAGTGAGGTCCACTAGAAGCCTTTCCGAACACGTTGTGTTGCGTTTTATGGATCAGGTGCTCTTGGCCAGAGGTATCCTACCCCCCAGGAACTATCTTTCCTTGGGAGGTGATCACCCATCTCCAAAGACCCCTTCTTATTCTCCTCCTTCATTGCCTTTGAAGTCCATGGATATAGCACAGTCGTCCCCTTCTGCGGTTCCCTTTATGGATCTCACTAAGGAACTGCAGTTGCCCTCATGGCAGGAAAGTTTTGCTATGACCCAGAATGTCAGTTGTGATTTGCTGCTCCACAGCCATCCGGGGACTCCAGGTTGGCAGGCTGAGCCACTTAGGGGAGGGGTGACCCCTGTCCTGGACATTCACTCTTCTTCAGGTGGACCAGCCTGCCAACTGATGGAGAAGGCTTTTGCTGCTGCTGGTGATACTGGACTGTCTATCCCTCCGCCCTCCTCTGGTACACTGGTTTCACAAGTCGCACCGAGTGGACACCGGGTGCAAGGGCCTCTGGACATATTCCCACAGGAAACCCCTTTTCCGCTGTCTTCCCCAGCTTCTCCTGCTGAGGAAGTCCACCGGAAAAGTTTGTGTAAGAGAAGAGGAAGCACATGGACTCCACAGAGGAGTCCCTCACTGAAGACACAGATTTTAATGAGGGGGAAGGATCCCCTTGGTCACCCTTTGAGGTATCCTTTGGTGATATCCTCGAAATCCTGAAATAGAGAGGTGACTGGCAGTCCTCTAATCCGACCTCTGAGGAATCTGTGTTCCTGCAGGCCTTTTGCGCCTGGCCCCCTACCTCCTGGGTTACTCCACCTGCTGATGAACTTGTCCGGCTTATCGTGCAGCATGCTTGGAAGGCTCCTGACACCGTTGAAGCTATTCCCCGGAGGCCAGATAACATTTTGTCCCCTCCTGCTACAGATCCCCATTGGTCAAAAGGTCTTCCTGTGGATGCTTTGGTGGTGGCAGCTGCAACAAAAAAGGATCTGGCAGAAGAAGAAAAGCCAGACTGTCCATATGCCTAACAGAGTCCCGGGCCCTGGACAGGATAGTGAAGCGTACCTTTGCATCAGCGACCTTTACTATCAGGTCCCTGAATTATATGGCACACTTTAACAGGCTTCAAAGGGATATGATTTCTGAGCTCTCTGAATCCTTGTCTGGTGCCGTGTCTGATGAGGTCCGTGACAGTGGCTTCTTAACTGGCCACCATTGAATCAATATCTAACTCCTCTATGCGACTGATATCTCACACATCAGAAGGAGCAGCTAGAGCAGCGGGTTCATCTGCGGTCTTGAGACGACACACCTGAATGTGCTTGTGCAATTTCGCAGAACCCTTTAAGGCTTCCTTTCCTAACACTCCCATTGAGGCCTCTTTGTTGTTTGGACCCAAAGTTAAAAGCACACTGGCCAGATGTGAACAGGACGGTAAGACCTTTTCTGCCGTAGGTGTCCGTTATTTTTCCCCTCAACGTGCTTTCCCCCAAAACCAAAAGAGTGGGAAGATATGGTTCAAGAAATCTCAGGGTCCTTTCCGTGACACACAGGCCAAGTTCTCCCCCAGAGGCAGAGGGGGAAACTCACAGGAAAGACGCTCCTTTTGGGGCAGAGGGGGTCTGCTTAACCAGGGTTCCAGGGACTCTTTCCCTGGCCAACCCTACTAGCGATCCTGAAGAGCGGCCCAACCCCTTTCCTCTAGAGGTGGTTGGGGGTCGTTTCTCCTTGTACCCTTCTGCCTGGCTAGCCATCACCATCGATTCTTGGGTACAAAGGATTATAACCAGAGGTTATCATATCCCCTTTGATATTTCTCCTGTCCCTTCAAAAAACCTTCCCGACGTTCCACCCAGTCAAAGGGAAGAAGCAGCACTAGAGATAGAAAAGCTGCTAAGAAAGAGAGTCACCCAAATAGTCCCTCCAGACCAGATAGGATCCGGATTCTACTCAAGACTATTTTTGGTGCCAAAGAAAACCGGGGACTGGAGACCAGTTTTGGATCTCAGTGTATTGAACAAGTTTGTGAGAGTACAAAAATTCCAGATTGTCACAATACAGTCTATCCTCCCGCTTTTGGAAAAAGATGATTGGATGTGCTCGATAGATCTTCAAGATGCGTACTACCACATAAAAGTGGACAGGCCATCAAGAAGATTTCTGCGCTTCCGTGCGGGAGCCAGCCACTACCAGTTCAGAGTACTGCCCTTTGGACTCTCTACAGCCCCCAGAGTGTTCACAGAGTGCATGGCAGTCATCACAGCTCACTTGCGACTTCAAGGATTCCAGGTGTTTCCATACCTAGACGACTGGCTCATTTCCGCCCCCACCAGACATCTACTGGAAGAAGCCCTGGCATACTCTCTCCTCGCTGCACAAAGGCTAGGCATAACCATAAACTGGCAAAAATCCAATCTCACCCCATCTCAGTCGACAGAATTCATAGGGGTTATCTTGGACACAAAGAACTGCAAAGCTGCCATTCCAGAGCACAGAATTTTAAGGATAAAGCAACAACTGATTCCAATCCTTTCAGGGGAGAAATCCACGGCTCACTCGGTTCTACAGCTGTTGGGTTCCATGGCAGCCTCTATCACCATTGTCCCCCTGGCCAGGTTTCACATGAGGCTTCTACAATGGCTACTGCTCACCCAGTGGTATCCCTTTCAGCATCCTCTTTCAGCCATGATTCGAGTAACCCACAGGTGCAAACAGGATTTAAATTGGTGGATGACACACAGTCTGTCACAATGGTCTCGCCCCTTCTCCCCCCAGCAACCCAAGGGTGGGGGGGGCTATGTCAGGGACAGACAGTCCAAGGCACTTGGTCCGAACTGGAGGCCCATCTGCATATAAATGTTCTAGAGCTGAGGGCGATGCTTCTGGCGTTGCAAGCATTCCATCCCCTGCTGCCGTCTGGGACAATTGTGATTCAATCAGACAACATGGCGGTGGTCTGGTACATCAACAAGCAAGGTGTAACCAAATCTTACCCCTATTGTCGAGAGGATATGGCAATGGATGATGGCTACCAACCGTTTTCTTCTAACAACGCACATTCCTGGGAGTTGCAACGTGATAGCAGACAGACTCAGCAGGTGCATTCTTCAACCTCACGAGTGGTCCCTGAATCCCTCGATAGCGGCAGAGATCTTCCACCGCTGGGGCCGTCCTTGCTGTGACCTCTGCATCCCTGACCAACTACAAATGCAGCAACTACTTCGCCCAGATTCCCCCTCCGGGACAGTCACCCAGGGATGCTCTAGTCCACGGTTGGCCCTCGGGTCTTCTTTACGCATTCCCACCCTTTCCCCTCATTCCCCAGTTTCTGAAGAAAGTCCGTCAGTTGAAGAGCAAGGTGATCCTCATAGCACCATATTGGCCTCGACAGATTTGGTTCTCCTTCCTTTGGGCTCACCTACTAGATCAACCATGGATTCTCCATCCATCACCGGCGTTGATCTCACATCCACAGAACCTGATTCATCCCAACTTGAACAGTCTGAAGCTCACAGCTTGGCTACTCCAATTCCCTTGATTGCCAGGCAGAATGATCTTTCTTTACCAGTACATGACATTCTTATTGCATCTCATAAGTCTTCCACTAGAATTACTTATCTGAGCAAGTAGAAAAGATTTACCTGTTGGCTGAAAGATAAACAAGTAGATCCCTTCTTAGCACCAATGTCAATAATACTAGACTATCTGGTCGACCTTTTCCAATCGGGTCTATCAGCCTCTACCATTAGAGTTCATTTGGCTGCAATTTCTAATTTCCATGAGGTTATCCAAGATTCCTCTCATGTCCCACAAATTGTGCAAGACCTTCATAAAAGGTGTGAATTTTCTGAAGCCACCTTTTAGAGAACCTATTCAACCATGGGATTTATCATTAGTTCTACAAGCTCTGACAATGCCACCCTTCAAACCAGCCTCTTCTTGGGACCTCAAGCATTTGTCGTGGAAATCCTTGTTTTTGGTCGCCATTACTTCTGCCAGACGTATTTCTGAGCTTCAAGCTTTATGTATCAAGAGTTCATACTTGATTCTTCATAGAGAGAGAGTGTCTCTGAGAACTAATCCATCATTTCTGCCAAAAGTGATCTCTGAAATGTCCATTAATCAAACCATTGAATTGCCAGTTTTCTTTCCCAATTATTCAAACAGAGGAGAGTATTGCCTACATACCCAAGATATCCACAGGTAAATCCATTTTTACTTAAACAGGACTAGGTCCTTTCGTAAATCTGACCAGTTATTTTTGGCCTTTTCTGGACCTAGGTTTGGATCTGCTGTTGCTAAGGTCACATTAGCTAGATGGTTGAAGGACTGTGTGACCTTCATTTATACGCAATGTAATATCTAGTTGCCTACTACCATGAAAGCTCATTCAACAAGGTCGGTGGCAACTTCTGCTGCCTTCCATGCCAGAGCTGCTTTACATGACATCTGTGCAGCTGCAACTTGGGCTACGCCTCATACCTTCATCAATCATTACAACTTGGATTTGGCCTCCAGGGGAAGAGCATCTTTTGGTTTTATGGTGCTCAGGAACGTCCTTCCATGAGAGCATCCCAGGAATAGAGGTAGCTGGGGACTCTGTCCCATGCGTAAGGAATGAACGAGGATTAACAATATCAGATAAAGAAGTTATGTCTTACCATAATGTTCCATCTGTATTGCTGATCCTCGTTCAGTCATTACAACCCTCCCTCCTTCCCCCTCCTGTGGCTTCTAGTGGATCTCACCATCCGGTTCTCTTAGGTTATTTGACCAGAGGTAGCCTCTACCTTCTTTTGACTTGCAAACTCAATCTGAGGTAACAGGGAGAGGGGGATTATGGGTAAGAGTTTAGCTCGAGAGTTTGAAGCTGACGTGAGCTTGGAAAATGGCCGGCTGGGTTCCGAGGTCGGAACTGATACCCATGCGTAATGACTGAATGAGGATCAACAATACAGATGGAACGTTATGGTAAGACATAACTTCTTTTTTCCTTCAAAAACTCTTTTCCACAAAGCAAAAAACTGTAAAGTCTACAGACCAGTTTACCAGTTATGTCTTATGCAGTGCAAGCTTGGTGTGGTGTCTAAAGGCAGAGGGGATTCAAGGTGGCTCAGTTCTTACATTTAAAAGTGTTACTGCACAGTGCTTAGATTTTACAGTGATAAGGTAATTATGGGTGTTGAGCACAGGGTAGGGACCTATACTGATGAGCATACCAAAACATAATTTTCTAATTTTCATAAAATAATTTTCTGGATCTTAGCAAACTCAACAAGTCAGTAAAAAAGACAAAGGTTTGGATGGTCATGGTTCAGTCCATTCTTCCCATCCCGGAAAAGGACAACTGGATGTGCTCTGTACACCTTCAGGTTACATACTAGCACATAAAAATAGACAGGCAGTCCAGAAGGCACTTGCACTTTTTGTTGGGAGTCATTCACTTCAGTTTCAAGCTCTGCCCTTTGGACTCACTACAGCCACCAGAGTGTTTACCAATTGCATGGCAGTAGTAACAGCTCATTTGAGACAACAAGGATTCCGGGTGTTTCCATGTCTAGACAACTGGCTCATTACTGCCCCAACCAGGCATCTTCTTATTCGGGCAAGAGACTACATTCTACAGGTTTGTGCACTCTTGGGTATCATGGTAAATCTTAAGAAGTTTTCCCTAGAACCCCTACAGAACCTTGAGTTTATAGGTGCAATCCTGGATACAAATCAGATGGTAACCAAGCAGCCACTCTCAAGAGTGATGACAATCAGGTCTCAAGTCAAGAGTATTATTATGCAGAAACTTGATATTGACTCTCCTAGTTTTACAGACTCTTGGTTCCATGTCTGCAGAAATTGCCCTAATTCCCTTAGCATGTTGCCATATTAGAATCCTTCAATGGCTGCTTATACATACAATGGTCCTTCCTAGAGCTTCCCATGCCGCTCACCAGCATTTGCAAGCAGTACCTTCTTTGGTGGTTTCAGTCCAATCATGTGACTCAAGGTCATCCGTTTGTTCCCCCACAGCCCAAAGCCACTGTGAGCACGGATGCTTCCCAGATAGAGTGGGGGGGCATTATCTGGGAAAGACAGTCCAGGGCACCTGGTACCCACTGAGGCTATTCCGCATATAAATGTCCTAGAGATGAGAGCAGCACTTCTGACATTGCAGGCATTTCAGGATTCTCTTCCTCAGGGGACTATTGCAGTTCAGTTGGACAATATGTCAGTAGTCTGGTACATCAGCAAACAGGGGGGAATCAGATCTTATCCCCTATGTCAAGAAGCCCTCAAGATTTGGCAATAGGCTTTTTCATCCAACCATTTTCTGATAGCAATGCACATCCTAGGGAAGTCCAACGTGATAGCAGACAAACTGAGAAGGACTATGCTAATGCCTCATGAGTGGTCCCACGATCAAAGAGTTGCGGAGATTATTTTCCATCGATGGGGCCAGCCTTGCTACGACCTCTTTGCCTCCCTAGTGAACAACAAGTGCAGCAACTATTTTGCTTTGATTCCTCCTCCAGGGGAGTCCCAGAGGGATGCCATCCTCCACGATTGGCCCCTGGGACTTCTATATACCTTTCCCCCTACCCCTTTGATCCCAGCATTCCTATGGAAAGCCAATTGAATAATAAGGACAATAATCCTAATTGCACCCCACTGGCCTCAAAAGATTTGTTTTCCCTTCCTGTGGCCTCTTCTTCTAGATGAACCTTGGATTCTGGACCTAGTTCCAGATCTCCTGACACACCCAATGGGAATGGTTCATCTGACTTTACACAACCTCAAGTTGACAGCTTGGCTGCTCCAGTTCCGGTCTTAGCCAGGCAACCCCTTCTCTCTTCCCCTGTCTGACACATTATCCTTTCATCTCACAAACCCTCCACCTGTAAAATTTATCTCAGTAAGTAGAAATGTTTTGTTTGTTGGGCTGAGTCTTGGTATAGACCCCTTCACTGCTCATATTCGTACAGTTTTGGATTTCCTAGCACAGCTTTTTAATAAAGGCACAGCTACAGCTACAGTTAAGGTACAACTAGCAGCCATATCAAATTTCCATTTGGGTGAAAACAGATCTTCATTAATTTCTCACAAACTCTGCAAAGCCTTTTTGAGAGGAGCAATCTCTTAAAACCATCATACAAAGACCATTTGCCTCCATGTGACTTAAATTTCATTTTAAGGCATATTATTTCTCCCCTATTTGAGCACACTGTGACCTGAAATTCCTTTTTTGGAAGACCTTTTTCCTAGTGGCTATGACATCTGCTAGAAGAGTTTCTGAACTGCAAGCTGTATTCTTTCAACCACCTTATTTGATATCTCCTAAGGACAGAGTCTCCCTCCATACTAATCCTTCCTTTCTACACAAAGTGGTTTCAGAAAATACATTGAATCAATCTATTGAATAACCAGTTTTCTTTCCTAATTTTAAAAAGTAAAGGGGAGTATTCTTTACATTTACTAGATGTCCACAGACAGTTACACTTCTGTTTACATAGAACAAAGGTTTTTAGGAAAACTAATAAGCTATTTATAGCCTTTTCAGACACTAGAAAAGATTTTCCTGTGTCTAAGGTGACTTTAGCCAAATGACTCTCTCAGTGCATTCCTTATATTTACCATTCACAGAATAAACAATTATCCAGGCCTGCTAAGGTTTGTTCTGCTAGAGCTATGACTACTTCTGCTTTTCAATCCATAGTTTCAATGGACAATATTTGTAAGGCAGCCACAGGGGCCAATCACCATGCCTTCATTACTCATTACAAATTGGATTTGGTTTCCAGTGGTAGAGCTCCATTTGGGTTTACGGTCCTAAGGAATATTCTCCCATGAGCCACCCAAGGTAAAGGATGCTAGGGACTCTGTCCCATCAGTGAGAATAAGGTGAACATTGACATCACATAAAGAAGTTATGTACTTATCATTACATTTCATGTGTGTTGTCCATTTCCACCTTTTCTTCACAACCCACCTTCCAACTCCCTACCCATTTCCACCTTTTCTTCACAACCCACCTTCCAACTCCCTACCCTGTCAAAGTCAAAAAGTCAAGGAAAACTTTATTGTCATTCAGAACTATACCACAGTGTAGCTGAACAAAATTGCAATGCTTTGTTCCCAGTGCAAAAACATACATACAGAGAAGAAGAAGAAGAAAATAATAAAAGTAAAAATAGAATAAAATAATAATATAATGAGCAGGCACATTTTGCATATAAATAGAATTGAGTGACATGTGCATGACATTGCTATAACATAAGAACTAAACAGCATATGGAATGGTCATCATAAATATTGCACAGTATGATTTATATCACACTTCATAGAGTCCTGTGGTAAGGTGTGAAACAACGTTAAATATACACATATGTTTGTTATTGCACATGAAAAAGCTTAATACTAATAGTGCAACAAAGCCTGGATATGTAAGGATCTGTACAGTCAGATAAATAGCATAACTATGTGGTAGGAGGGGAAGAATGCATTGACAAGTCTCATAGGTAGGTACTAGGCTATCGACCCAAGGACCTAAGTAAGCCTAGCCAACAAGGTTCCCTGGCTTACGCCACCCAAGAAAGTTATTTTCCTGTGCCCCTGTCGAGCAGAGCCACAGAAGTGATCCCCGAGGTGTATTTCCTATTTCCCATCCACTCATCAAGATTTTTCTTGAAGCGTGCTAATGAGGAACTTTACTTGACATAGATGGGTAGTTTGTTCCAGAGTATGGGAAGTCTCTGGGACAGGAATCTATCCCTCCAGCAAGTCCTGTTTATTCTGGTGACAAGGTTTAGGTCCCTAAAATGTGTAGCTTGGAGGGATTGGGATTTCTTTAGGTGTAGCATGTCCAACAGCTCTGGGTTTGACATAGCTTTATATGTTAGGCAGAGATCACCTCGGAGTAGGTGATATGCTACAGAGTAAATCTGGAGTTTTTTTGAGATGGTCATTGTAGGACATCTGTTTGAGGCCAGTAATCCTCTTTGTGTGGTACTTCTGTGGCCTTTCCAGCTGCTGCAGATGTCTTGTGAGCTACATTCCAAAGGGAGCGTTGTACTCTATAATGGGTCTAATGAGTGTTGAGTAGAGGGGAACAATGACCTCTTTTTTTCCTGGATGAGAACCCTTTTGTGATGAGGTGTGCCATGTAGAAGGATTTCCTGACTACTGTGGCGATGTGATTATCAAAGGAGAGACTACTGTCCACCTGGGTCCCAAGGTCTCTTATCACACATTCGGCGTTAAGTAGACTGCCGCCTATGTAGTAGTTCATGGGTACAGAGTTTTTACCAAAGGGGATGGTAATGCATTTTTTGGCATTGAGCTTGAGGCTATGGCTCTGACAGCAGGCATCTGTCTCAGTGAGGCCCTTCTGTAGGATGTCCACATCATTTTGGGACTCGACCATGGCTCCTAGATTGCAGTCATCTGTGAACTTCGTTAGCCAAAGGCCTTCTAGGTTTTTCACAAGAGTTCAGAAGTCTGATAGAGAGAGAGGAAAGAAACTGTTATTCTCTAGAAGTTCTACAGTGCATACTTCTGTTTCTCCTACCTGAGGAGAGGTGGGAGAATATACCATTTGCAGGATGTGAAGGATAATTGGATATCTTCCTGGCTCTATTGATGCAGCGTGATTCATGTAGGTCTTCCAGAGGTGCAAGAGAGGAACCAATGTTTTTTTCTGCTGCCCTTATAACTCGCCTATGATCCTTATGATCAGTGGTATTGCAGCTCCCATAGCAGAATGTGATGTTAGTGGAAAAGACGCTCTTGATGGTACCCCTGTAAAAAGTTTGGAGGATGGTCTTCGATAGTTTTGCTTCCTCAGTTTCCTTAGGAAGTGCAAGCATTGCTGAGCTTTTTTGACCATGTAAGATACATGGACTGACCATTACAGGTCCTCAGTGATACATACTCTCAGAAACTTTGTACTCTTGACCCTTACCACTGTTATCCCTTTCATCTCTAGAGGTTGGTGTGGTTTTTGAGACCTTCTGAAATCCAAAAGCAGTTCCTTAGTCTTCCTGATATTCAGCACTAAGTTGTTGTCACACCAGCTCAAAAAATATTCAATCTCGTTCCTGTAGGCCATCTCCTCTCTGTCTCTGACCAGACCTATGACTGTGGTGCCATCTGCGAATTTGATATTTTATTGGACTCATGTCTGGCCAAGCAGTCATGTGTCAGCAAGGTGAATAGCAGAGGACTTAAGACACATCCCTGTGGTACTCCTGTATTCAGTGTTATGCTTTCGGAACTGTTGTCACCCACACAAACCCTTTAAGGCCTTTCCATGAGAAAGCTTAGAATCCAATTACTTAAGTGGGAGTTGATGCCCAACTGTTGTAGTTTCATTATCAGATTCTGAGGGATGACAGTATTGAAGGCAGAAATGAAGTCTATTAATAGTAGTCTTGCGTAGCAGTTTTTGCCTTCCAATTGGGTCAAAGTTTCATGGACTGCTAGGGAGAGGGCATCCGCTGTACTACTGTTCATCCTATATGCAAACTGCAATGTGTCCAGAGTTGTTGGTATTGGGAGGGTGGCCTAATGGTTAAGGTGTTTGCCTTACAAACACAAGGTGCAGGGTTTGAGTCTCACAGGGGATAATTGGCTAGGCTTAAAATGGCTTGCAAGGGCAGTTAGCTTAGTACTAACCTATGAACCTATGCTTGAGGCTATGTGATCTTTAACAGCCTCTCAAAACATTTCATCACTTTTGAGGTTAAAGCCACAGGTTGGTAGTCATTTAAAGTTGTTGGTTGTGGTTTCTTGGGTAAGAGAATAATGGTCATCTTCCTGAAGTATTTTGGTACACTGGCTAGTTGCAGAAAAGCATTGAAGATGTCCGTGAATACTGTTGCCAGATCTTTCTCACATTCCCGTAGTACCCTACATGATATTTTCTGGGCCAGCTGCTTTACTCGGGTTGACCCATTCAAGCTTCTGATGACATTCGTTGTGTTCAGGTTCAGCACTGCTTCATCCTTGTCAACAGGTAGTTTATTTTCCATTATTTTGTTATCTGCGTCAAACCTGCTGCAGAAGATGTTCAGTTGATTCAAAAATTCAGTGCTGTCATTAGATGAGGCTGATGCAGGTTTGTAGTCAGTGATGGTTTGTATGCCCTTCCATAGTCATCTGGTACCCCTCTGGTCACTAAAGTGACCCTGGATCTTCCTGCCATAGGTTCTCTTCACATCCTTAATACCTTTGTTCAGTTTAGCTGTGGGAGCCCTTAGAGCATCCATGTCATTTGATCTGAATGTTGCGTTCCTAGCTTTTACGAGCTTATATCAAAATGTCCTGGATTATACATTCTTTTTACTCAATATAACCTTGCAATGGCTTCAACTCCTTTCTGAGAAGTATATATGTATATGTGTATATATATATATATATATATATATATATATATATATATATATATATATTGTGGGTCTTGTTTCTTTTTCCTTATTTTGTATATATATTGAATGTATATACATATAGTTAGTAAACAAAATCTGAGGTCATGCGTAAGTTACATTCTGGGTAAAGGGGAGGTGCCCAAGAGAAAAGTTTGTGACCACGAGCTTTAGTAATGGCCAAGTTGGATCCAAGGGTCAGATCCAAATCCATCAGTGAGGAAAAGTTGAAAGTGGACAACACACATGGAATATTATGGTAAGTACATAACTTTTTACACAAGCTGGGATTCCAGGAGAATGTTCAAAAGTCCTTATTGACTCCTTCACACAGAATTGTGTTCCCGTAGCGTTAACTGGGCACCTCAATTCAAAGAACTTTTCTTCCACAGGAAAATAGTTCTATAACTAGATCTACTTCTAAGGTTTTCCACTGAGACTTCGCTCAGTGTGAGGGAATATCTCAAGATTTTGGGTCTCATAGCATTTATGATTCTTATGATAACTCTGGCAAGACTTCACATAAGACAGATATGATGGTATTTGAAGTCTCTTTGGTCCCAGCTTCAACATCCCTTGTCTTTTCAAATCCCAGTGCTGGTGGTTGTTAGTAGAAAAATTACTTGGTGGAGACGGTAAATATTCCTAAATTCTGGTCTCCCGTTATCCCTCCCTGTTCCAATACAGTCAGTCATCACAGATGTCTCGGACTTTGCTTGGGGAGCAGATTCAGTTGGGATGATAGTGTAAGGTGTTTGGGAAACCTAGGACAGATGCAAGAACATAAATATGAAAGAGATGCTTGCCCCGATCAAGGCATTCAACTCTTTGAATCATCTTTGCCCCCAGGACCTATTCAAGTTGTTTCAGATAACACCACAGTCATCTGGTACATTTTCAAGCAGAGGGAGCCAGGCTGTACCCCTTTTGCAGATTAACCATGTTACCTTGTGATATAGCTTCGCAACACAATCTCACTCTACAGGCATTCTACATTCTGTCAGAGCAAAACTGTGTGGCAAACAAGCTGAACAGGACAGGGAAGACCATCACATATGCAAACTAGATGGGGGGTAGGGTCGAAGATTTGATTTATCTTTGTTGAGTTCCATTAGTAGATCCATTTTGTCTTGTCTAAATAATTAGATGGCAATATTTTATTGTAGGACTTCATGCTAGAAGGCCCCGTAAGACAAATGACTTTTTCTTTGACATGAAGGTGCCTGCATGCTTTTCCACTGATATCCAGGGTACTTCTGAAGATTCAGATGGAATCCCCCAAGATATTTGTGATGACTCACTTTCTGGCCCGGGCAACAGTGGTGCTTCCTTGTTTTGGAAATAGCCAGAGGCAATTACCACAAGCTTCCTCACAGAATGTATCTAGTCACACAAGAACAGGGGTGTTTGATACACTCCAGCCCAAATCAACTTCAGCTGTCTGTCTGAGTTATAGGCTTTTGTTTTCCTTTAGATGCCTATTCACTGAGGACATGCAGCAGGTACTAATGGAGGAAGGAAAGCCTGCTACTATAAAATCATATATTAGCAAATGGGAAGGGTGTTCTGGTTAGTGCTAATAAAACATAACTAGCACCCATTTCAGGCTAGTTCTCTGGCTTTACAATATTTGTGAGACTTTCCTATGATCGTCCTTACGCCTCCGTCAATGTTCATTTATTGTCCATTTCAGTATGTCTGCCCATGGGTCATCCTCTTTTAAGGCTTTCTCATGTCAAAGTGTTTTTGAAAGGGGTTTTACTTAAGAGACCTCCAAGAAAACAAGTGGCTCCTTCTTGGGATCTTAATTTTGTGTTAGAGAAGCTAACACTTTCTCCATTTGAAGCAGCTAGTTGAGGTTCTTAACATGGAAAACAGTTTTACTGATTGCTCTGGCCTCTTCAAGAAGACTGAGTTGCAAGCTCCAGTGGTAAGTCTTTGCTATCTCATTTTTTTCATAGGAACAGGGTTTCCTTGAGTACTAATGTTGTCTATTATGCCTAAAGTGGTATCAGACTTTACTTTACTTTAAGCCAGACTATCCATTTCTCCATTTTCTTTACTGATCTTAAAATGAGGGAGAAAGTATACTCTGTACCTTGCATGTCCACTGACGACTCACACACTAAATCTTTCAGACCATCAGATCTGTTCTTCTTTTCCTGTGCAGGTAAGAAGAAGGGACAGCCTGTGTCAATACAGAATGTTTCCAAATGTTTATTTTAGGCTATTACATTTTTTTATACTCATCACAGCAACATTTTTCCAGGCAGGGCCAAGGCCCACATTAGCTTCATCTATTGTTTTTTGGAAAGGTTTGGATTCTAGAAGTATTGTTGAAGCTGCAACTTGGTCCTCTGCACATACTTTTTTCTAAGCAGTATAAACTTGATTCCTTCTCTAGGTCAGACTTTGCGAGGGCCATTCTCCATGGGCTCCTGGAATCTTTTCCTTCCACCTCCCATATATACTCATATAGCTGCTGCAACAGTGATCAATGTGATGAAAATTTTATAGTTGTGTAAGTAAACTTACCATAACAGTAGATGTTTGAATGATTACTGCTCCAGTGAGCAGCTCCCTCCCTCCAGACCTCTTTTTTTTAGTATGTTGTTTAGACCAGGGTGTGTTTGTTTATTTTTTGTTCTTCCAAGCATTGTCCTTTCCAGAATCAGCCTCCCTCTCTCTATTGGCAGAAAAGCTCTGAAGGGCTTGGCACCCAAACTTGTAATTGCACCTTGAACTGCCTGACAGTTTGGGTGCATGGAAGGTGCCCTGAAGCTTTGGAAGCTGGCTGGCTGTTATATTCTTGGTGGGATACAACCCATATAGCTAAGGCTACTGCAGCAATGATCATTAGGACATCTATTGTTATGGTAAGTTTATCTATACAACTGTACTTTCATTAGACAGGTTCTACCCTTGACAAAGCCAAACTGCTGGGGATAAAGTCTGATAAAAATTTTGATATTGTAGTTAGTTAATTTAGTTATGGATTGTTCTGTGACCTTGCATGTAAGACTCCTTAAACTGATGGTTCTTTAATTCCTGTGGTCTGATGTGGGGTCACCCTTGTGGAGTAGTATCCCAAGAGCTGTGTGCCACTCCCATAGAACAAAGCCAGTTGCTAGGCTCCTGTTGAAGAGTTTGAGAGTGGTTCCACCAATGCTTGCTTACTACTTTTATTATTATTATTATTATTATTATTAACTAGGCAACTGAGTATGTTGTCAGGCCCCATAGTCAAGGAATTCTTGTTGGATAGTACCATCAGTATATGCTCCTTCATTCCATTAGGTGGGTTGATTCCATCAGGGAAAGGTGGGTTTAGAGTAGGTGTCTCAGGTGTGAAGTTTACATTAAATTTATTTGCCAGTATTATAGCAATATCAACTGGATCAGAAGAATTACTTTCATTGTAAATAAGCTTGGTACAATACTGGGTATTATTTCTTGTTTTTTTTTACATCATAACTAAAGAAGACTTACTGATTGTCTTTCACTTCTGAAACTAGTCCGAGTTCATGGGTAGGTTTCATTTACTTATGTCTCATCTAGCTGTTAGACTTGCTTCTTATTTTGAGAGTCATTTGCTCTGCTATATAGTTTTAGGAGTTAGTTTATTAATAGAGGACCACCACACTGGTTTGCTTTTAAACTTCCATATCTGCTAGGATTTTTTGGATTGCCAGTTTAATAACATTTGTCCAGGGGCAAGAAGACCTTATCTGCATGACCATTTGCATTATCACCATTACTGATAATACTATTATACTCAAATTTAGAGACTTCATAATAGAATTATTGGAGGTTTGTATGTTAAAGATTTGAACTCTGTGATATTTGCTTCTGTTGATGGGGGGGGGGGGGTTATAGTGAAGGTTACAGGGTTTGTGGTCTGACTTGATCAAAGAGGAGATATCTTGGGATTGGTACATAACAGATGCTATGTTGTTATGACCAGGTCAAGTAGATTCAGTTCTGTAGTTGGTTCTTTAACAAACTGGTCCAGGGAGTTTTTTTTTTTTTTTTTTGATAAAATCTAAGAATGTTTGAGCATATCTTGTGTTGGTGGAGTAGATCCCCCAGTTATTCATTTCATAGTTAAAATAATGTAGGGTAACAACATTTCTACTTATGGGGAGTTCAATAAGAATATTTAGGAATGTTGTGTTGTTTTCTGAAGGTATGGAATTAGTTCTGTATTCCACATTTATCTGATAGTTAATCTTATTTAACATGATTTGAATCTCTATAAGCTCTGATTTGAGTGTCTCTAGGTATCAGTGTCAAGCTAATGTGACCCCCTAGCATATACGGATACACAGGTCTGTCTAAATGAGTGGTAAGCACAAAACTCAGGTATTGATGGGGTGCTGTCTGTTACAGAGACCTGGTTTAAGCACCCAACGCAAACATCAATGTGGTCCAAATGTAGGAGGGTCTTACTGTCAAGCAGTTTATTGTAGACTTCTAACATTAAGTAGAGCCATCTTGATATGGTCCAGTGGTAGTTTTGTTTCAGTTGTTAGATTGGGAGGTCCATCTGCTAGACCCTGCCTTGAAAATGCACAAGGGTGGCAAGAAAAGCTTTTGCCAATATGCAGAAGCCTTGGGATGAGAGGTGTAAACCATCCTTGGTGAGGCAAATATGGTTGTCAAGCATCTCATCCTATGCTTGCATGTCTTACAAGTAAAAATGGTGAGTAAGGTGAAATAGCCTTATCTTTAATCATCAGGTAATTCTTAGATTGCCTAGGTATACCAAGTGCTATTAGGCTCGCTGGACTAGTTGACATAACCTCCATTCTTACCAAGGGAGTGAGGCATGTTAGGGAGGGATAAGAGAATATAATGGTGTTTCAGCTCTTAAATCAAAATATTAATTCATTTTAGTAGACATAACATAATTAAGGTTTGGTTACTAAGTTAATAGTATGCAGTCAGTATTCTAGTTTTGCCAAGCTATAAGGTTGGTTTGTTGGGTGAAAAGGAGAAGATAATAGTATTTTGGTTTTTAGTTAAGAAATTAAATTAAATTAGGGTAAAATAATAAATTTAGATAAGAAATTAGTTTCAAGCACCAAAACTAGGTATGCTGTAAATAATTTGGTATAATCTAAGTATGAGTATAGTCTAGTTTTGAGATCTGCTTTAGATGTAAAATAATGTACCATTGCTTAATTCTGTGATTTATACAGCTTTCACTAGAAGGTGGAGTTAACTAGGTTCCAAAGAGCGAATCTGAAACTGAAAATGCCTGCGTCTGTTGAATACTGTGTTGAGTGATACTGCCCACTCACTGTTAAATGCAGGAAGTAAAATGACAGAACCAGTAATAAACCAGCCAGAACTCCAGCCAATAGTGTTCATAGATTCATAGGTGTGTATAAGGCTAATGGCCCTGGAGCCTTTACAAACCTAGCCAAAAAAAAAAAATTGCCCGGCACCGAGACACCTGATATTAGTTCACAGTGCCCCAGCCAGTAGGGCAACTGGTGTGATTCCTGGGCTGAACTTTCTGTTACCCATCCACTCATCAAGATTTCTCTTGAAGAGGGCCAGTGAGGTGCTCTGCTTGATGTGAATGGGAAGCTTATTCCAGAGTATGGGCAATCTTTGGGAGATGAATCTGTCCCTCCAGCATGTTCTGTTAATTGTGGTAATGAGGTTGTGATCTCTGAAGTGTGTGGCATGGGGGGATTGGGATTTCTTTAGGTGTAGCATTTCAATAAGGGCTGGGTCAGACATGGCTTTATAAGTCAAGCAGAGATCACCTCTAAGTAGATGATAAGAGACTGAGAACAGCTGAAGTTTCTTGAGTCTGTCCATGTAGGACATGTGTTTAAGGCCTAGGATCCTTTTTGTGAGGTACTTTTGTGGCCTCTCCAGCTTTTGTAGGTGTCTGGTCAGGTACATTGCAAACAGTGCATTATATTTGATGATTGGTCTAATGAGGGATGAGTAGAGAGGGATGATGACCTCTTTCTTCCTGGATGCGAAACCTTTGCTTATAAGATGTGCCATGCAGAAGGACTTTCTGACCAGAGTGGCAATGTGGTCGTCGAAGGTGAGATGGCTGTCGACCTGAGTGCCCAGATCTCTTATCTTCAGTGCTCAGTGACATCCCGTTAACGTGGTAATTCATGTTTTTTATTCCAATGGGGATGATAACGCATTTTTTGGTGTTAAGCTTCAGGCCATGGTTCTGACACCAGTCACTGGCCTCAGAGAGGCCCTTTTGTAGGATGTCTGCTTTACTTGGGGAGTTGATAATGACTCCTAGCTTGCAGTCATCAGCAAACTTGGTCAGTCAGAGTCCTTCTGTGTTGGCCTGGACTTCTGAGAAATAGATGCCAAACAGGAGAGGGCCCAGGACCGAGCCCTGTGGGACTCCACTCATGACTGGTCAACAGTCTGACATGGAATCCGCAACTTTCACTCTGTGGGTCTTGCCTGTGAGCCAATTTGCAACCCACCTAGTGATGTAAGGATTGATGCCTAGTTTGATGAGTTTCTCAATGATACCTGAGTGGGGAATGGTATCAAAAGCCTTGGCCAGGTCGAGGTAGGCTCTATGTACTGCCTTACCCTCATCTACAGCCTTTGTGACTGCCTCAAAGAAGTCAACCAGGTTCAGCAAGCAGGATCTTCCCTTGACAAAGCCAAACTGTATGGGGTCAAGAGTTTGGAGATTGCCTATATCTTTGTTAAGCAGATCCATGATTATGCACTCCATAGCTTTGCATATCAGACTCGTCAGGCTAATGGGGCGATAGTTCCCAGGGTCTGCAGTTGCTCCCACTTTATGGAGCGGGATGCCTGTAGCAGTGCGCCATTCATTAGGGACATAGCCTGAGGTAAGGCTGTGATTGAACAGGACATACAGATCTGGTGCCAGTTCGTTTTGTAGCTCATGTAAGATGCAGCCTGGGATATTATCAGGTCCCATGGATGCTGTATTATTGGCTTTGGACAATGCAGCTTTTACCTGTGCCGCAGAAATGGTGGGTACCAGGCTTTCTTCTAGTATTGTGATAGGGCCCTTGGGGGGGGTAAAGTTGGCACTGAATCTGTTGACTATATCTGTTGGCTCAGTATAGGAGGTGCCGTTGTGCAATAACTCAGAGCAAATCTGGGTATTGCCTTGGATGTTTTTGATATAGCTATAGAAGGCTTTGTGGTTGTGTTTGGTGTCAGCTGCAATTCTGCCTTCATAGCTGGCTTTAGCAGATTTGATAAGGGATCTCAGCTTTTTGTTGAGACTGATAAGGGAGGTTTTCCAGTCTTGTGTCTTCATTTTTTTCTGCAACAGTTTCTTCCTTCTGTTGTAGAGTTTGATGGCTGGGAACCACCAGATTGGCTTCCTTTTTTTGGAGGAGAGCATCTTAGTTCTATTTGGTATGGCCACGTCCATGCATTTGTGTATGTGTTCGTACAGTGCATTGGTGTATGATTCAGCAGTCATGCAGCTATTTTCCATTGGCATGGGTGCTGAGAAGTTAACCACCTTTGTTTTTAGGAGCCCAAAGTCGGCTTAAGAGAATTTTTCAGGGTGGTCACCTTAGCGGGGGTTGTAGGTGAGATGAAAATTACCATAGTGATCAGTTTGTGGTTGGAGTTAACCAGAGAGGAATTGACTATAGGTGTAGAGCAATGGTCTCCCAAGTTGGTGATAACCAGTTTGAGGATATTGCTTCCTCTAGTAGGGGTCAGATTGAGCTGGTCCAGGGCATTGGAATTGATAAATTCCAGAAAGTGTTGGGCCTATACATTGACACTTGAATAGTTTTCCCAGTTGATGGAAGGGTAGTTGAAGTCACCCAGTTTGATAGTATTGGGTTGGACCTTGATAGATTCCAGGGTGCTTAGGAACTTGGAGTGAGAGTCTACGGACTTGTTTGGGGTTCTGTAGCAGGCTATGACTTGTATCGCCATCTTACCCAGTGTTAGTTGTACCTGAAGTATCTTGGATGCATTATGCTGGGCTACCAGGCTAGAGGTGTGTGATCCTTTAAGAATATGGCAACACCACTGCCTTTGGTGCTTCCGGAAGTATTCTAGGGCTAAAAGGTATGGAATGAGTTGTAGCCTGGGAGCTCAGGGGTGCTTTCTGCCTCTTTAAACTAGGTCTCCGTTACAGCACAGATGTTGACATTCTCCATTTTGAGGAGAGCTTCGAGCGAGTGCATCTTGAGATTTAGACTTCTAGCAATGAGCAGCATGACCCTCAGATTGCATTTGTTTGTAGCTGTTACGGCGGAGTTTTGTCAGTTGGCCCCTCAGAAACAGCAGTAAATTATTCCGTCAGTGAATAATCACTATTGCTCTCAGCAAGTTTATACCCAAACAGAAAACCAACTGAAACTGTAATTTAATATAAAATTAAACATTAAAGTGGGGAAAAAAGAGTGGAATGTCACAAGGAAAGCGCTTTGCTTAAAATTGGGAGCCTATGTAATGAAATAAAGGTAAACAGTGTAACAAAAAACACACAATGCAAACACTTTTTACTAAAACTGTAATTTACTGTAAAAAGGGATACAAAACTGAAAAGTAGCAGGGCTATCACATCGGTTAACTAGAGGGAGATGCAATCTGATACTGAAGCCAGCAGCTTAATCTGAACAAACTGTAAAAAACCTATAACATTCTGTAAAATAAGCAATAAAGTTCAGAAAACACACACACACAAATAAATAAGTGCAATAAGGAGAAAATATTTCCCTAGTCCTTATGTGAAGTTTAAACTTGGAAATGCCAGAAAACTCTCTCAGCAGATGTGCTGCATACTCAGTTTTATGAAGTCTTAGGAAAAGATATCTGGCAAATGGCTGCAAGTACTGTTAGGTTATTGCTTTCACCATGTTTGCATCCTAACCAAAAAAAAAAAAAAAACAACTGAAACTGTAATTTAATGTAAGGTTAAATGTAAAAGTGGAAAAAAGTGGAAAGTCACAGGGAAAAGAAAATATTTTGTTCAGCCAATGGGGATTACATCTTATGAAATAACAAAGGAGAACACTCAGTACAACAAAATGGAAAAACTATGAATCACACAAATGAAGGCTACTCTAAAATGCAGAATATAAGTGATTTTTTTTCTTCTGAAACTGTAATTTAATGCAAAAAAAGTAATACAAATGTGTAAAATGACAGGAACAACACTTTGATTAACTAAAGGGAGATGCAATCTAATATTGTAACAGCCAGGTGACTGTTTAAGACACAAAGCCAGCAACTTAATTCAAACAGACAAAAACAGTTATAAAATTCAGTAAAATAATCAATAAAGTTCAGAAAACACCAAGACAGCTATAGGTAAGAAAAATGAAACAGCCTGTTTTTTTAGCTCATTTTAACACTGGAGATGTCAAGTAATCCAGAGGAAGTAATGTTCTGTGATGCATTTTAGAGCACTTTCCAATGTTTTGATGTACTTCTCATCACTACACTTCTAAAAGATATTTTGGCTGGGGGGGGGGGGGGCAGTCACCTTCATCTACAGACTATCTCAATACTCCACAATTATAGTCACTTAATTGATTAACACCTTAGCAGTCAAATATATATATCAAAGGCTTGCATTGCAGCTATTAACTGTGATCAGATTATATTAGGGATCAGTAACCGGCTGTCATTGAATACTTTCACCTGTAGCATAAATAGTCATATTTGGCCGTGTACACCTCTGATATCAGGTGAAAGGAATAATGGCCTCAATAATATATTTCAAGCAGTTTCATACACACACACACACACACACACACACACACACACACACACACACACACACACACACACACACACACACACCTCTGGCACATGAGTTTGTAGATGTCCACACACACATGCACACACTATGCTTTTGTCAAAAGAGTTTGATGGGCAGTTGCTTTCACACACATTTTGCCCTCTCCTCAAAGCTACCCATGTTTTAGGTATACCACTGATGAATTGTCATGAAAATGATAAACAATGGCATATAAAACCTGCAGACACTGGATCTAACCCAGTTTGTTTTTGTCAAGGGCTGGTTATGCCTACTCAGCCTGGTGGACTTCTTCAAGAAGGTCACCAAAGCAACAAACAAGGGCAAAATGGTGTATACTGCCTACCTTGACATAGCCAAAACATTCAGCCCCACTTAAGCATTGTAGACAAGCTTACAAAATTAGGAATTAACCACTATGTCACCCAGTGTATAGGCAGATGCCTCAAAGATAGGACTTGATAAGTTAAGATAGGGAACTGTATCTTAACAAAAAGGCCAGTTACTAGTGGAGTTCCTCAAGTCTCGGTGCTGGAGCCACTTTCTTTTTAGCATTTACTTTTCTGAAGACAAAGCCAGCATTACGGGCGTGTGACTGACCACGTTTGCAGATGACTGCAGACAAGTTGCAGTCATAGAATCCCTCTAAAAAACAAATAACCTCCAAGAAGGCCTGACGTGACCAATAACTGGTGCCAGAACTGCAGTCTAAAAATCAGTGCCAAGAAATGTATAATAATGTCCTTTGGAAAAATGGCTACCCCTAGAAGCTACCACATTAATAATATACCCCTAAGAATAGTGGCAATAATTTGGGAATGCATGTAGACAGTAACCTTGCCTTTGACCATTGTTTGTCTTTGGTAGTAAGAAAATCATTCTATGTTATATAACTTGTAAGCAAGGATATGACATCTAGGTCCAAGGATGGATTTGGAGATTTTCTCCCCTAGCCTTCATTGAAAATGAGTACCTCATGACCCAGTCGGACTTTCCCAGTAAACAAATGCCAAATAAGTAAATAAGGATGTCATTTTTCCACTGTACTTGGTCTTCATTAGACAAGTCACTGAGTACAACACCCTCTTCAGTGTGTACCAAACCAGACTTATGGAACAACTAAAATGCCCACAAAGGTTCCTCATAAAAACAATACAGGGCATAAACAACATGCCCTACACAGACTGCCTCAAAGCCCTTTCACTGTACTTGGTCTCATATAGACTTCTGAGCTGTAATCTATGCTTGGCCTACAAAGCATCCTGTGATCCCTCTCTGATGGACCTACTGTACATCAGCAAAACAAATAGCATCAGAATTACCCAGTCTACGGTCCTAAACCTCATCTGCAACATAAATAAGACATTCTGGAAGGACAGGTATGTGTCTCAGAGACTATCCCTTCCATGGAACATGCTTTCCATCCATATGAAGCAGAGTTCTTCCCTAACCAATTCAATAGTAACTTGGACCAGTGGATGGGGAATCTGAAATTTACCCCTGGCCTGATTCCTACTTCTCTATTAAACAGAGGCAGCTTGCAACTGCTTTTCCACTGATGCCCAAGCCTATATATACCCCTTAAAATGAATGTAGGATATCAAAACTTGTCCGATACATTTGGAAAGCATGACTAGGTTTAAAGGGTCCCCTTGGGCTGTTGGCCTAGTAATCACTCATGAAAACATGAGACTGAATTTTTTTTCTTTTTTTTTATTTTTATATTTTATGAATTTCTTTCTTTATTCAGGCCATCATTGGATGAAAGAGGTTGTTTATAGAAACTCTGAAATGACCTCTGAGCATCTAGGACTTCCCCCATGGCTTCAAACTGTCTAGCAACTCCCATGCCCCCCACTTAATTTAGTTATTTCCTCCATAGTTATTAAAATGCAGTCTTGCCTAGTTAAGATGTGAAAAAGAAAACTGTAATAAAGGAAAGAAAAAAGTAATATGGATGGTGTGGATAGCCCAGGTTGGGGGAATGGGAGGAGGTACTGTGTGCTATTTGTGGTGTGATGGTGGTGGGCAGTGGTGGGCGCACCACTGAACTCTTTCCATATGGCAGCAGTTTACTGAAAGCTAGCCCTTCTTCCACCCTATCATAATTAATTGTTTTTCTGTCTATCCCGTTGACAGCCTGCTATTATTCTTGGTAGTATGCTATTATGTGTTGAGATAAGCTAGCATCCCATGCTAATACAGTGCTGCTGTAGATTTTGACAATACTTCAGAGATGCTCTCTGGATGGAGTTTTTTAAGTTGGACAAAAAAGTTTTTCTTTTAGGCAAACTCTGTGATAATTAAGACAGATGAAATTACTACTTTATATGCTTGCTGATCTTGTAATATTGGCTGTAGACAGTTCATGTAGTAATCTCTTGGCATGCATTATTTGCATTTCAGTCTGTGCAATGCTCCTATTTTTGCTGAAGAGGGTGCCACACACATAATTTTAGTTTCATTCTTATTCAAACCACTTGAAAATTGCTAACAACATTTTATACTCAGTATTCAAATGTTTTTTTTTGTAAAGTGTGCATATCTGTAGTATGGGCTACCTTTTCTGTTATGGTCTGTAGTGAAGTCTGAAAATAGGTTTCTGTCTGGTATCTTATCTGGCTTTATTAGAACTGAGCTAGTACTTGAAGAACTATTATCAGAACTAAGGTGTAGAGAATAAAATAAAAACTTACATCTAAAAAAAGTTTTATAATTCCAAGAAAAAAATCTAGCAACAATGATGCCATGAAGGAGAGAAACTTTAATAACGACAACATGTAAGCTACAATAGAATACATGTACAGAGAATACTGCAAAATATGAATTCTTTTGTCTTTTTTACCCAGTAATTAAAACCACCCTAACTTGTACTTAAGGTACTCATAATTGTGTGTATGTATATGTATTCTTGCACATATTGCCCCAGCATTTTTTATTATTAAACATTGCTAGTGATGTTGGTGGAGAAAAAGCATAAAAAGTTTAAAGTAACAATGACTATAGATTGTCACTTATTTTTTGTATATGTGGAGCTTTTCTCCCCGGGCCTCCGCTGAAAATGGACATGCATCCAGTCGGACTCTCCCAGTTAACAAATGTAAAATAAAAAATAACTAAGTAATGACCATTTACCTTAACAAGAGCAGGTTCCTTTGACAAAAACAATTGGGATTAAAGTACAAGTCAGCCAAAAATCTGCCTGATGACTAAACGTTTAAAGGTTTTACTCTGATACTGAAGGCACAAATTTCAGAGTGGAGATTTAGGGGAGTAAGGTACTCCCCCTCGGAAAGTTTAATTTAATTCAAGCAGCTTAGATTCACCATGCATACATCTGTCTAACTTGAACAAGAGAAACATCCAGAATATATTCTTTTAGTTTTAAAAAATCCAGTCTTGTAACAGCCTCAAATATGTGTATTGTGGAGATGTTATATAAACCATTTGTCTTATATATTCATTTGTACAGGTGACCACTGTTCATTAAAATATTTTCACTGTGTTCTGTTTTTGTATAGCTTTTGGAATGTCTTTGACCTAATTTGAGAGAAAAGATTCCCCCCTTTTGTTATTAAACATGCATATGTTGCCTTTATCTGATTGCTGTGTAAAGCAGTTAGAGGTGTAGTCAAGGGCAGACACAGCAGGCTGCAGTAGTTATGAAAACACATTTATATTATATCCAGGACTGTATCGCTTTTAAATGTTTTCATAATTCTGAGCACCTGGGGTGAATGAATGGATGCACACAGCATGGGATAATGCATCATGCCTGCATAAAAGATGTCTTAATTAATATTAAGACATGACCCAGAGGTTTCATTCCAAAAGCTGCTTATCGTTAATTGCAAAACATACCTGTAAGACATAAGGTAATTATTGCATTACATATGACTTTGCCCAAACTGTTTGAGTACAGCATTTAAGATACAAAAAAAGCAGATTTTTTTTGTACATGTTGTAGTTTGCATCCTAAATGCTTGAGGACTCCAACTGGCATATGATCTCACTAAGTATAACAACTCTCGTACATACTGCACTATACACTGCTTCTTCCCTCATCCCACAGTATTGCAAACACCACATGTCAGGCAGTTCTCCAGAGCTATAGCAAACTCTTTGAATTTCAGTGGAGTGATTTTCTTTCATGAAAATTTTCTGTCCCTTAGCCTTACCACAGGTTACAGTATTTGTGTACAAGAGTATGTCATTTTAACAAGCATACTTCTGCTAATGCCTGCTTGCCATATATATTACACATTAGCTGTTTATGCATACTAAATGTTTTATACTTGGAATTTAATATCACATATAATTTCTCCACAGAAAAAAATGCATATTTTGTGTTTGTGTAGTGTCACTACCAGGCAGTTACCTGCTTGTATGTAGATGTCCTGAGAACTATCTATGTAATGTATCTTTGTAAAAAATATATTGTTTTGTTATGAGCATATTACATTTTTCTGTTGGAGCTTTTCTTCCTAGGCCTCAACTAAAAATGGGCTTTGCCCAGTTGGACTTTCCCAGTCAACACAGACAAATAAATAAATAAATACATACATACATACATACATATACACACACACATACATTCATTCATACATACATACATACACACACATATCTACATGGACAACTTTCCTTCCCTTTCCTAAACTTATGTTTGTAGGAAAAACATTTTGTATCAGGAACTTAATGGATATAATTAGTATCCCAAGTATTTCATCAGTTATAAGTGGGTGTCTTTAAAATATTTGTCAGTTAAGTATGTCAATATACTACCAAAATTACATTTCATTAAATATTTGTTCATAAAAGAGTGCAGAGATTGTATGTAAAATAAAAAGTGATACGTTTACATAAATTTTTAGTGCAGATGCTTTCTGATATAATTAATGACAATGGTTGAATTTTAACATACACGAAGTATGGCTATCAAAGTTTTGGCATCAGATGCATATACATACATACACAGGTACATATACTTGTAAAATACATTCACATGATTGATAGCACAACTGATCAAGTGTGCAACTTGTCACAAGGGTTTCGTGGAGGTTCTCAGTTTGCTGGTGATGTAGAGTTTCAAATTTCCTCCTCTGTTGTGTAATCAATGCATTAGTATAGAGATGCAGGGGTGTGGGAGACTATTTTATGTTTTATTTGTACTGTGTATTTGACTGGGACATTATTGTCTGTGATCATAAAATAGTACGGTAAGGACATTTTTCCTTTTCTGCATTGTTTTGTGAACTCATGGTTACTTTATTTAGGTTTGCAGGGGGGTATGGGAATTACTGGGTTGCCTTCACAGAGAACTGTTCGATTTTAATATTTTTGTTTGTTCAGGACACGATGAGCAGGTTATGAATGGGTGTGTCCTGACCAGTTGTGTGTTTGACAGAATGAAATAAACTCACAGACACAGAAGCACTAACGCACACTATAATCAGTTATTGAAGGAGAAGCTTTGCTAAACTTGTTTAAAAAGCCATCTCCATACTCAAGTTCAGAGTGACCATAACTTTTTTGAAGTGAAACTTCTTATAAGATGGTGTGAGAGCTCTGAGTGTAATGGAAAAGTGAAATGGAAGTATGTACTTCTACTTCAGCTTCACACACACACACACACACACACACACACACACACACACACACACACACACACACACACACACACCCCTATACATGCGCACACACATCTATACACATGCACACACACCCCTATATATGCGTGCACACACACACACACACACACACACACACACACACACACACACACACACACACACACACACACACACACACACACACGTATACATGCACACACACACACCCACCCACCTATCCACACACACACACACACACACACACACACACACACACACACACACACACACACACACTGAGACTGGAGAGTGAAAGTGAGTGGGTGATCCCTGGCAGCCACACATCATTTTTTTAACAAATCAGTTGCAAGTAGTGCTTTCATGTGTTTATGTCTGTTGTGTCTGGCAGTAAATTGTCTAGATGGGAAACTGATGTGTAATATCAGGAGTAACTCTCCACTTTAACCTCAGTAGGGATGTGAACTGAAGCTAAGGAGAGGCCCTTCAAGGCAACTTTTTTTTGACACATTATCTTCCAACATTATAGGGAAATGAAAGCATACTATAACTTAAGGAACTAAATATCTTAAGTGTCTATTAATAATGACTGAGAGACTATTGAGACAGCCCTTGGATGTGCGGAAGACTCATTCTTCAGAATGGATGGTGTAAGCCTACTGAATGAGTTGATCACTGCAAGCATTTACATGTACTGAGTTGCCCTAGTGTGATATCTTAAATTCTGAGTTACAGAGAAAACAGGAGATAAGGATTCAGCAAGGGAGAATAATGAGATTGTAAAACAAGTGGATTTTACAAGTACTGCAAACCTTCATCATTGCAATAAGAGTAACATCACTTCTATGTTCTGTCAGCCAGCAGCAGAAAAAAATTGCAGAAAACTGAGGAATTTCTTTTAACTTTCAGTATCCTCAGTATCTCACCTTCCCATCAGCACCCTATAATCCTGTTTGTTCTCCACAGGGACAAGCGCTAGCACATTGATTCTCCAGCTTGAGCAATAACTCTCTAGCTTATTTGTTCACTGACATGTGGTATGAGCTACACCACACCAGCAGATGCTACCTGAATCCCTAACACTCTTCATGGAATCAGTGGTGCAGTGAGACATACTGTATCTATTCCCCACAGGATGGGAAAGCAGGCATCAGACACTGACTACCACACTCCCCTACCAGCCACTTATCAAATGAGGGTTATCTAGGATATGATCAGTTCTTTATCCTTCTATATTGTGGAACCAGGCTCAGAAACCTGAACATTTTAATGTTTGTGAAAAAAAAAAGAATGTGCTTGGAACCAGGCTCAGATACCTGAACATTTTAATGTTTGTGAAAAAAAAAGAATGTGCTTGGTTGACGTGCAGTAGAAGTGAAACTTCTGTAAGGAAGTGCAAAGGAACTTATACTGCACTGTATAATTTGCTTTCCTTCACACTTCATTACAGAAGTTTCACTTCTACTGGCCGTGGCAACCATGCACATATTTTTTTTTATTTTTTTACTTGTGTTTTCTACTGAGTCAACTTTTACCTTTTTCTCTGATTTCTAAAAAAAGGTGCAGAAAATGTTTCAAACAATGGTTGCTATAGTAAGGTTGTTAAATCAAAGTCCTTTGGAAAAAAATGTACTATTTCCAAAGGTCTGTCACAAAGGTGGCAATTTCATAGTACTGAACCTGGTGGGAGTACCAGAAACAATGAGCCTGTAGTAGCTTTCTACATCTTGTGTTTCTGATTTGTATTGTGCACTTATGGTGTGGTTGCACAAGTCCGCAGTTACAGCATTAAGTAGCTCATGCTCTGCACCACACCTTTGACTGCACAGTGTGTACTTTGATAATGTGAACTCTAGGAGGGGGGTACTTTGGTGCCCTTCAGCTAGTACTGTAAATACAGTGATTGGCACACTGTGTTTATATCAGCATTTTCACCTTTTAACAAATAACGTTGCATTTGTTAATAGTCTTGAGGCAGGTTCAATTTTAGTGCCTTCTTATGCATTCTAAAGTAGTAATAAAGGCTTCAGGGCCTCCAGTTCATTCCTCCACTAAATATAACAAGTGCGGCATTGACCATACTTCTGTTCAGCTAGACTTTGATAGATATGTAATGGTCACAAACATGTGTAGTCTGGACATTTATGCACTTCCTTGAGCATGTTAGTGCAGTTGTTGGTGTTGCTGCCCTATAGCCTGAGCATTCAAGATTCATTTATAACTTCTGGTTATCTGTGGCATTTGCTTGGTGTCAAAGTGGGTTTTGTCAGCATACTGTGAACGAATCCCTTCTAAGACAGGTTAGCTGATTAGAAACTTAAATTGCTCAAGTATGTTCAATTTGCCACTACCCTTGTGGCTTGAGTCACACATAAAAAGAAGTCCATAAAGGTCAGTAGTTTTAACTACTTAGGAAAGAAATCAATAATTTCCATTATTACTGCTTTCTAACTGTTAAATCATTTCAGAAAATCCGGTATCACTCCAGATGTGCTTCTATATTTATTGTTCCTAATACCTCACTGGACTTTTCCCCTAAATCGGTTTGTCATGAATTAATGCTGAAATACTTTAGCTACTTTTCCAACATAATAATATTAACTTCCACCCTTACACCCTCCTCCCCATTCTATCAGCCACATTTCAAATATCTGAGTTATATCAAAAGAATCCTGGTTGATCTATGATGGAAAGGTATGAAAAACTGCATGTTAAAAACTGACTCAAAATCCTACAAACAAAAGACTGAAACTTCATTTTCCTAAAATATTAGAACACATTGTCAAAAAACTCAACCACTTATTGATGGTGTTATACTCTTAACTTACTATACCAGCTCCAAGGTTATAGCAACTTGAGTGAACTACATTTTACTGAGGACATTATCAGGGAAAAAAAAATTAGTATTTTACATTTAGGATTTTATAATTTATTTTTCTCCTGTTTAGTCATGTAAGGCCTTTGAGATTCAGCCAATATAATTACATGAAAGAGGAAAATTAAAACACACATAATAGGTAGTGCAGGAGTTTAGCAAAGCTTAGTTTGTCGAAACTGTGTTCCCAGAACTGGGTCTATATTAGAACATCGAAGTTTCAAAACTTCGAATTTTCTAATATCGACCCCTATTCAGCGAAAGCTGAAAACATCAAACATACAGAACAGCAATTTTTTTCCTAGGGAAAAAAATTGCTGTTCCAAAACACATACACATAACACAAGCACACCAAACAAACAGCAATCTACACACATACACCTAAAATCTTACACCTAACCCTACACTAAACTGTACACACACCACTAACTATCCTCTTACCTTAACCCTAACCCTAAGGTCCATCACTATCGCTCACTCACCTTACCCGCACCCTAACCCTAACTCACCTACCCCACCCTAACCCTCACGTCCACACAATCGCACACTTACCTGACCCGTGCCCTAACCCCAACTCACCTAACCCGGCCTAACCCTCACATCCACACAGTTGCACACATACCTAACCCGCCCTAACCCTCATGTCCACACAATCGAACACATACCTAACCTGCACCCTAACCCTAACTTACCTAACCCGCACTCAATCACACACTTAATTGAACCCGACCCGTACCTTTCCACCACAGCGCTAAAAATACTGAAGCAACAGAAATGGACAACCGAATTCTTTCCCTAGGAAAAAATTCGTTTTTCTGTTTCTTCGATATTTTCAGCTTTCGCTGAATAGGGGTCGATATTAGAACATTCGAAGTTTTGAAACTTTGATGTTCTAATATAGACCCCCCCAGAACTCACAAGTTTGAATCATGACATTTTAGCAATATGTGGGAAATGGAAAATTCCATTGTTCACAAACTGAACTCACTCGGTACTAAATGTAATTTACTCAAAAAACACACTAACTCTAGAATTGAATATATTAGGAGGTGTGTTGGGTGGTCCACCTCCTTCAGCAATGGAATGAAGTTTACAGGTGGCTTTGCCCATAACTGTAACACTACTTTGTTAGAGAAACAGCATTCTTTTACTGATTCTGTAAATGCAACATTTCATACTGTTGTTCTTTGTAAAATCAGTTCTTACAAATTGAACAGAGTTTGTTCACTATGCAGTCCAGATAATGAGTATCTGGCTTGTTCTTTAAGGCCCATCATGTTGTAGATCATTTGACTAACACCAGCTTTCGGAAATGACTTGTATTAAAGGTCAATGCACTGTTTCTTCAAGACATTGTGCACCTTGAATATCACATTTTAAAGTATGGGATACTGTTGTCTTCCTCTACATGGGAGGTATGGAAGTTTACTCCCATGGAAACTACTTGTTTTCTTTAAGCCCGATCTTTGGAAAATGCCATTTTTGTTAAGTGGTATCACCTAAATGATCTTCACTGAAAAAGGTGTTGATAAAATGTCACATATCATGAATAATAAGCTCCATGGAAATGATGCCGTGCAGAATGAAAATAAAGAAAAATGTATATTTCTATTTTGGAGAAGATACCCAGGTCAACTTTCCTTCCCTAACATTGATGACTGAAAATAGGTACTGAGTATTAGGTGTGTCTAAATTCCAACGAATAGTGGAGCATTGTATGGATGAGTGCATATTAATTTTTTTATGCTTGTGTGTACTTCACTGCAGGGTGACTTTCCCCAAACCCTACTCTTCCCACTCAGTGGGAGTTATCTGAAATGGCATCTGGGTCATTAATTTCTTCAGGCAGGGGCTGTCTGGATTTTTATGATGATAGCTCTGCCACAGGAGCTGAGTGAGCCTGTAAAGCAAAACATCCAGTGGTGCTCACAGAGGTTGGTTTCTATATGTTGACTTCACTTAAGTAGGCTTGGAGAGTAATAATGAGCCATGGTGTTGTTGTGAGCAACTCCACCCATGGTCCTAACTTATCAACACCTCTGATGACCACCCACTCAGCTAGACTTGCAGTGTTTTCCTGGTCTCCTGCCAGCACATCATTCCCCCCTTAAAAGATGAGCAGTCGAAGCCTTGTTGTAACTTTCTGTCGCTATCAGCTCCATTATCTTTAATAGTTGCCCGAACAGTTAATCAAATTTAGGTCACAAAGGTCATAGTCAGTGCCTTATTCCTCTATGCCAACAGAAAAGAGCTAGCTGAGTGCACAAACCAGTTTAGTAAAGTTTTTTCTTTAATGAACACTGTAAGCTGATACCTGTACCACAGACATTTATTTATAGTGAGCCATTGTATGAACTACTTTTGTACATGTTGCTTACTGAGTTGCAGACTAGCAGAAAGCTATGCGTTGAGATACTGAGATGACATTTATAATAAGAGGAGTGACTTGGCTATAGATGTATTTCATTAAAGTTTTTTTTATTATTTTTAATTTTATTCTTAGGTAAATCCATTGTAAGTTATTTTCTGCAATATGTAAATGCAAACAATGAGGAGATGTTTCATTAAATACAATATAAAATGATAAGCACATGAAATGGAGATAAAGATGAAGACAGAGGGATTGTTATCCAAATAGCGGAATATCATTTGATGATGACAGTTGGGAAAGATTCACGTTTTGTCAAAAATTTAGATTAGTACATGAGTTTTTCTTAAAAAAAAACTTTTCAAAAGCAAACTTCACGTTACTAAGACCGAGGTGGAAAGTTTCAAAGTCCCCATGCTGAAGGATAACGCTGTCCAAGCTGCAAAATTCTTTACTAATGCATTCTACGGGCACCTAAAAGAATGCATGGATCATGCCATCCCAAGCAAAACCAAGACTCACTCTTCCAAGAAAAGGAAACCAGTCTAGTGGACTCTTGCCATAAACAAGCTTATACAATAGAAGGAGGAAACTAGTACAGAAAAGAGTAAAATCCCAAGAAGGGAAGACATCCCTAATCAGTATCAGCACGAAACTACGATCCCTCATAAAATCATCCAAGGCGAGCTTTGAAAGAAAAATTGCCAAGGACTCCAAAGATAACCACAAGGCATTCTTTAGCTGTGTCAAGAATCTAAGTGGCAATACTCAGATCTGCTCGGACTTAGTGCAGAATGGCACAAAATACACTGAACTGACCGATATCACCAACATCCTGGCAGACAGGTTCAGCACAAACTTCATCCCCCCTCTCACCCCCAAGAGGGCCCATAACCATACCAGAGGAATGTAGAGTCTGTGAAATCACAGACACTCAGGTTAAAACAGCCCTCTCCAAAGCCAAAAACACAGCATCAATGGGACAGGACGGTGTCACAGGCTGCGTCCTACACGAGCTCAAAGATGAACTAACCCCTCACCTAAACACACTGTTCAAACTCACCCTCTCCACAGGCTACGTACCCATAGAGTGGCGCACAGCAGTGGTTATTACACTCCACAAAGGTGGAGCCACAACAGACCCCAGGAACTATCACCCTATAAGCCTGACTAGCTTGGTCTGCAAGGCTATGGAGCGCATCACCATGGAACTCATTAACAGAGACATTGGGAACCTCCAAACACTGGACCCTACCCAGTTCAGCTTTGCTAAGGGCAGATCATGCTTTCTAAACCTGGTGGACTTCTTTGAGACAGTTATTAAGGCTATAGATGAGGGAAAGGTGGTACACACAGCCTACCTAGATCTCACAAAAGCCTTTGACACCATTCCCCATTCTGGTATTATAGACAAGCTCACCAGCCTGAACATAAACCCCTACGTCACAAGATGGGTAGCCAACTGGCTCATGGACAGAATCCACATGGTGAGAGTTATGGGAGCTAGGTCCGACTCTAAATCGGTTACAAGTGGAGTTCCCCAGGGCTCAGTCCTAGGACCCCCTCCTGTTTGGCATATACTTAGAGGTACAGGCAAGCACAGGAGAACTATGGCTGACCAAGTTCACAGACTGCAAACTAGGGGCTATAATTGACTCTACGGCTGACACAGACATCCTCCAAAAGGGTTTCACTGAGACGGATACCTGGCGTCAAAATCATGGCCTCAAGCTAAATGCCAAAAAGTGCATAGTCATCCCCTTTGGAAAAAACAAAGTACCCACAAACTACCACATAGGTGGTAGTCCCCTAAATACGGAAGATGTAATAAGGTATCTGGGGACCCAAGTAGATAGTAATCTCACCTTTGATAAGCATATTGCCAAAGTGGCTAGAAAATCCTTCAACATGGCCCACCTAATCACAAAAGAGTTTGCATCCAGATCAAAAGAGATCATTGTGCCCCTGTACTCATCAGACCCATCATAGAGTACAACGCCCCATTTGGGATGTACCTTACAAGACACCTGCAACAGCTGGAAAGACCACAGAAGTACCTCACCAAGATGATCACTGGCCTCAAACAGATGCCCTATGCAGCTCGACTGAAGAAATTACAGCTGTACTTGGTTGCATACCACCTACTCAGAGGTGATCTCTGCCTGACATATAAGGCCATGTCCAACCCAGAATTGATGGACATGCTCCACCTAAAGAAAACCTTATCCCCATGAGCCACACGCTCTAGGAATCTAAACCTCACCACAACAATAAATAGGATGTGCTGGAGGGATAGATTCCTGTCCCAGTGACTTCCCATGCTTTGGAACAAGATCCCAATCTACATTAGGCAGAGCTCCTCACTAACACTCTTCAAAAGAAATCTTGACGAGTGGATGGGAAACAGAAAGTTTACCTCAGTGATCACTTCAGTGGCTCTGCTGGACAGAGGCACAAGGGAACTAATCTAAGGGGGTGGCAAAAGCCAACACATTCTGGCTAGGCTTATAAATGCCTTTGGGCAGATAGCTAGTACCTACCTATGAACCTATAAAATTGTTTTGCACGTTTGTTTGCTTTTACTGGTGTATAGTTGTAACAATTTATCGTAATATTTTCTCTGTATTTTTTCAAAGGCAGATTTTTGTTATTCAAACTATAATATGTGTAATATTGCATCAATGAAATTACAGAATAAAACATTGAGACTATATGGCAGATCATTGTTATGTGAAAAAATAAAAAGTATATAATAATAATCAAATTTAATTCTACTTGAATAACAATTAATGTAATATTAGGTTCATAGGTTAGTACTAGGCTAACACCTATTTCATGCCTAGCCAATTACACCATGTGAGAATCAAACATTGCTCCTTGTATCTGTAAGGTAAACACCTTAACCATTAAGCCATCCTCCCACCCTGACTAATTAAATCTTGGTTGAAAGCAAAAAGAATCCAGCACCCTGAGCATGAGTAGCAAACATAAGGTTTATTGTAAACCAAACCGGTTTCAGCAACTAGCTTTCTTCAGTGGCTGATTTTGCAACAACACAATGAGTCATATATATGGGAAATATAAAGCAGATGACCTGACATCACTTCCTGTATTTTCACACTATAGCCACAAAACATAAAAAATAAGAATTAAATTAATGTTTGACAGTAAATATTTCCCAAAAATAAAACATTTAGTTATGTTTGAAAAATGTATTATTTAGCTACAACCATTCATGATAAAATAATATGAAGTACCATGTAAATGCTAGTAAATATAATAACAAGCATTCAAAAAATTAATAATTATTGACAAAGAAAATGACCAAAAAATCTTTTAAACACAGTACCATTGTTAATATAATGTGATGAATAACACTGAGTGAATCATTGTAGTTTATCATTGAGACCTGGTGGGAATAAGCCACCTAATTTCACTATCCATTTGGTCTCTTTGTTATCCAATATTTTGTGCCATCTTGTTTTGTACATTCTGTTGCCAACAATTCTGTCAATACAAACAAAGGAAAAATGGGCCGTTTTATGTATGATGGAATGTTTAAATAATGCATTGGTTTGCCTGGCATTTCTGATATCCCCCAGATGTTCAGAAATGCGAATACGAAACTGTCTGGACGTTTGTCCAATATAGAAGACCCTGCATGTGCACGTGGCTAAATGGATCACCCAGTCCGTGCTGCAATTGGCAAAATGTTTAATATCATAAATCTTGCCTGTGTTTTTGCTAGTGAATTCTTTGGTTGTAAAAACAAATTTGCAAAAGGCACAGTGACCACAAGGATGACAACCTGTTAGTTTATCCCCTAAAATGGTAGTTTGAATCTTGGAAACTTCCAAGGGAGTGATTTTTTGAAATGTGAAAAATGCGATCCTAAGGTTTTACCTTTCCTGTAAGAGAAAAGGCATCTGTCATCTAACCATTTTGCTAGATGTTTGTTATTAGTTAGTATGTTCCAGTGATGATTTATTATGTCTTGTAGTTGATAGGTGTTTCTACGAAAAGTGGTAACTAATCTCGGTGCCTGATCAGGTGAGTGAACAGCCTTAGGTTTGTAACATAACAGGGAATCCCTAGTCATGTTGGCAGTCATGCCAACTGCTGAATGAATGTCTGAAATGTGATAACCCCTCTGTGTAAATCTGTTGGGAAGATCATCCTGACAACATTTAAGATCATGGTTCGATGAACAAATTCTCTTAATCCTAATGAACTGTGATTTGGGAATGTTCTTGATAATGTGTTTGGGATGTAAACTAGAAGCATGTAGTAAACTGTTATATTGTGGATGTTTCCTGTGTACTGTTGTACATAATGTGTTGTCTACTTCTCGATAAAGGTGTACATCCAAGAAATCCATTTCCTGTGTATCATAATTGACTGTAAATTTAACACCCCATTTATTGCTGTTCAAATATTCAACAAATTCTTGGAGATACTCAATACCTCCTTTCCAAACTAGCCAGCAATCGTCAAGATAGCGTCTCCAGATGTCCATGTTTGGCAGATACAGGTTGTGCAATTCGTTGTATATGATTTGATCTTCCACATATCCCATGAAGAGATCTGCATAAATGGGTGCGAAAGACGCACCCATCGCAGTACCCTGTATCTGCCAGTAACAATTGCCTTTGAAATAGAACATGTTTTTGGTAAGGACGTGTTCCGCCATGCAAATTAATAGGGTGTTAAATCCAGGACTGTAAATGTTAATCTTCTGTAGCCAATATTCAAGAGCTGTTAACCCTGCCCAATGTGGTATACTGGTATATAATGATGTAACGTCTAAAGTGCACATCATCCAGTGCTCTTCGAGCTGTGATTCAGAAACAATCTGAAGAAACTCCGTAGTATCCTGTAATCTGGCCCTAATATAACGTAACAAAGGTTTGAGATATTGAGTAAGAAAGGCAGACAGAGGTTCCATCAATGAACCAATACCTGACACTATGGGTCTCCCTGGAGGTGTAGAGTATGATTTGTGAATTTTAGGGAGTAAATACAGGTATTGCTTAGCTGGATCCTGGACAGTAAGATGAAATTTAGATTTAGTACTGATGATACCTTCATCAACTGCGAGTTGCAAAAAATCATCTATTTCTTTTTTGAAATTGGGCGTGGGGTCAATGGGCATCTGTAAATAATGCTGAGTGTTGGACACTTGTCTTAATCCTTCAGCCCAGTAGTAACTGGTATTCATCACCACAATGGCCCCACCCTTGTCCCCAGGGAGAATAGTAATATCAGTATTATTTTTCAGGTTTGTAAGAGCCTGTTGTTCATTAAGATCTAATATATGGCATTCCAGATTATTTAAAGCATATAAACATCAAAATATTGCCCCTAGGGGTCTTAGAACCAAGGTGCAACCATTGGTTGGCAAACCGGATGAGGTACTTATCAAAGAGTGGAATGCTGCACAACAAGATTCGGCTATGATGTTTGTTAACATCCTTTCTTCTTATTATGATAGAACGATTCATGCCAATATTTGTGATGTGCAAAAATTGAGTGAGGAGTTAAAATCATATGAGAGTCAACCCAACTTTTCTGGATTGTTGAATAAACTAACCAAAGAATTGTCGGCCTCTGAAAAAATTCTTAAAGAAAAGAAACTTAAGAAATTTTCAAGAGATATGGAGGATTATCAAAGGGGGAAACCCTTTGAGCCTCATAAAGGGGTACGATTTGCAGAGGGTACAAAGAATTTCACATATACATGTAAAAAATGGCCCAGATCCATTCTTAAGAGGGGTACATCACCCAGCAGGAGTTCTGGGGATGAATCGTCCACCACGGATACCGAATCCATTCAACTGTCAGATTCACCCACTCCCAAAAGAGTACGCAACATGGGTCACCCTTTAGGCGCAGACACAGGGGAGGACGCAAGCATAAAAACATTGGAAGAACTGTTTTTGTCAATAGTCAAATGAACACCAACACTTTAAATGTGCATAACATTTCTGATTATGTATTAACACCAATGGAAGAACATTTGTTAAATAAAGGACTTGGTTTTATTCCTGGCTTTTTGGTTGATGAAAGTACTTTTGTATTTGATGTTATGAATTTCTGCAGAAAGTTAAATCTAAAAATCTTTTTTGATGAGCAGGATTCCACTCAAAGATCTACTGACTTTAAATTTTTACCATCCAAGTTTAGTCCTCCGATTGACAAACATGTAGCTATATTTAAGAATGCAGTTATAGAGGATTTACATCAGCAGTTAGGTACTGGATACATCATCAGAAACAATCTAAACATCAATGAACAACAGGCTCTTACAAACCTGAAAAATAATACTGATATTACTATTCTCCCTGCGGACAAGGGTGGGGCCATTGTGGTGATGAACACCAGTTACTACTGGGCTGAAGGATTAAGACAAGTGTCCAACACTCAGCATTATTTACAGATGCCCATTGACCCCACGCCCAATTTCAAAAAAGAAATAGATGATTTTTTGCAACTTGCAGTTGATGAAGGTATCATCAGTACTAAATCTAAATTTCATCTTACTGTCCAGGATCCAGCCAAGCAATACCTGTATTTACTCCCTAAAATTCACAAATCATACTCTACACCTCCAGGGAGACCCATAGTGTCAGGTATTGGTTCATTGACAGAACTTCTGTCTGCCTTTCTTACTCAATATCTCAAACCTTTGTTACGTTATATTAGGGCCAGATTACAGGATACTACGGAGTTTCTTCAGATTGTTTCTGAATCACAGCTCGAAGAGCACTGGATGATGTGCACTTTAGACGTTACATCATTATATACCAGTATACCACATTGGGCAGGGTTAACAGCTCTTGAATATTGGCTACAGAAGATTAACATTTACAGTCCTGGATTTAACACCCTATTGATTTGCATGGCAGAACACGTCCTTACCAAAAACGTGCTCTATTTCAAAGGCAATTGTTACTGGCAGATACAGGGTACTGCGATGGGTGCGTCTTTCGCACCCATTTATGCAGATCTCCTCATGGGATATGTGGAAAATCAAATCATATACAACGAATTGCACAACCTGTATCTGCCAGACATGGACATCTGGAGACGCTATCTTGACGATTGCTGGCTAGTTTGGAAAGGAGGTATTGAGTATCTCCAAGAATTTGTTGAATATTTAAACAGCAATAAATGGGGTGTTAAATTTACAGTCAATTATGATACACAAGAAATGGATTTCTTGGATGTACACCTTTCTCGAGAAGTAGACAACACATTATGTACAACAGTACACAGGAAACATCCACAATATAACAGTTTACTACATGCTTCTAGTTTACATCCCAAACACATTATCAAGAACATTCCCAAATCACAGTTCATTAGGATTAAGAGAATTTGTTCATCGAACCATGATCTTAAATGTTGTCAGGATGATCTTTCCAACAGATTTACACAGAGGGGTTATCACATTTCAGACATTCATTCAGCAGTTGGCATGACTGCCAACATGACTAGGGATTCCCTGTTATGTTACAAACCTAAGGCTGTTCAATCACCTGATCAGGCACCGAGATTAGTTACCACTTTTGGTAGAAACACCTATCAACTACAAGACATAATAAATCATCACTGGAACATACTAACTAATAACAAACATCTAGCAAAATGGTTAGATGACAGATGCCTTTTCTCTTACAGGAAAGGTAAAACCTTGGGATCACATTTTTCGCATTTCAAAAAAATCACTCCCTTGGAAGTTTCCAAGATTCAAACCACCATTTTAGGGGATAAACTAACAGGTTGTCACCCTTGTGGTCACTGTGCCTTTTGCAAATTTGTTTTTACAACCAAAGAATTCACTAGCAAAAACACAGGCAAGATTTATGACATCAAACATTTTGCCAATTGCAGCACAGACTGGGTGATCTATTTAGCCACGTGCACATGCAGGGTCTTCTATATTGGACAAACGTCCAGACAGTTTTGTATTCGCATTTCTGAACATCTGGGGGATATCAGAAATGCCAGGCAAACCAATGCATTATTTAAACATTCCATCATACATAAAACGGCCCATTTTTCCTTTGTTTGTATTGACAGAATTGTTGGCAACAGAATGTACAAAACAAGATGGCACAAAATATTGGATAACAAAGAGACCAAATGGATAGTGAAATTAGGTGGCTTATTCCCACCAGGTCTCAATGATAAACTACAATGATTCACTCAGTGTTATTCATCACATTATATTAACAATGGTACCGTGTTTAAAAGATTTTTTGGTCATTTTCTTTGTCAATAATTATTAATTTTTTGAATGATTGTTATCACATTTACTAGCATTTACATGGTACTTCATATTATTTTATCATGAATGGTTGTAGCTAAGTAATACATTTTTCAAACATAACTAAATGTTTTATTTTTGGGAAATATTTACTGTCAAACATTAATTTAATTCTTATTTTTTATGTTTTGTGGCTATATTGTGAAAATACAGGAAGTGATGTCAGGTCACCTACTTTATATTTCCTATATATATGACTCATTGTGTTGTTGCAAAATCAGCCACCGAAGAAAGTTAGTTGCTGAAACCGGTTTGGTTTACAATAAACCTTATGTTTGCTACTCATGCTCAGGGTGCTGGATTCTTTTTGCTTTCAAACAAGGTTGGTTTATCCATGCATCTACCGTACTTGCTAGCCTGCTTTGTACTCATGTAATTAAATCTTGGCACTTGGTCCCTTTAATGAGTGGCATGATCTTATTACTGTTAATTACTTCTTTCACTGCATATATTTTTTATTTTATTTTACATTTGTTGACCGGGATAGTCCGACTGGATACATGTCCATTTTCAGCAGAGGTCTGGGGAGAAAAGCTCCACTTATTGTACAAAAACAATTACAAAAACAGAGCAAAAACAGAAGAAAAAGATACAATATTTCTCAAAGTTTAACACATGGTACAAACAGGCAAAGCTGTCAATTATGCAATAACTCATTTGAAATGTAGGATGGTTAGTTTGCTAATAAGCAGTTGAGTAAAGAAGCACTGATTGTAGGGTTGGGCTAGTCAGGGTTTAATCAAGGGTAGAGCCAGTGTGATTTTAAGTATTTTTTGAGGCCTTTTTTAAATAGGGGTAATGAAGATTCCTGGGGAAGGTCTGCAGGAAGTAGGTGCCATGTTTTACCAGCAGAGTTGGCAAATAGAGAATCTCCAGCAGAGTTATTAGATTTTAGGGTTAGGACCAATAGTTTAATTGATGATCACAGTGGCCAGAGAGCACTATGAGGGCTGATAATGTTTTTGAGGGCAGGGGTATTTTCAGGTTGGTTGAGTACTTTGTGCGCTAATATAAGCTGGTTGAACTGCAGAAGGGTGTAGTTTTACATTGGTACAGTGGTGAGTCCTATATGCCATAGCAGTAGCAAATCTAGCTATGTGGTTGTAACAGGAGGATAGTTTGTTGAGGTCAGTTTTGGAAAGGTTGGTAAATACTGGAGAGGCATAAAAAAGGGTAGAGAACAGATGGGTATGTGCAATAGCAACCCTAGGAAGAGGGGTGAGGAAAGGTTTAAGCTTGAACTGGGAGCCAAGTTTTTTGTTAATGAACTTGATTGTATGGTTAACATGCATATCAAATTTAAGGTTATTATCTATTAGTACTCCTAGGAGCTTAGTTTTGGTCATCTGGGGAGATAATGGTGCCATTGTTAGACTTAATATTGAAGAATGGAGGAGAGGACCTATGGGTAGGGGAGAAAAGTAGCAGCTTGGTTTTGTTGGGATTCAGGAGCAGTCATCAGTTAGCTAGCCAGTTTTCTATGGTGTTGGAGGTATTCTGGGTTAGGGATAGCAGATTTGTTGGAGAGGAGGCAGAACATATCAAGGTTGAATCGTCTGCATATTGGATGCAGTGTGCATTTGGGATGGTGGAGTGAAGATCATTAATAAAGATTGAGAAGAGAAGGGGACCTAGTATAGAGCCCTGTGGGACTCCTAAGGTGATTGGGAGATAAGTTGACAGCTTATCCTGCCATAGGACAGCCTGCTGTCTGCCAAGTAGGTAGGACTGAAACCATTGTAGAGAGTGATGGTCTAAGAAGATAGTTTTCAGGGTACTGACAAGTAGCTGATGGTTAACCATGTAGAAGGCATTTGAAAGGTCAAGAAAAAGTGCTGAGGATAGCTTGTTGTTGTTTCAGTTAAGCTTAATGACATTAGAGAAAGGACAGCTGAAGTGATACTGTGGTATGTTTGTTTTGATTAAGATAGTACATAGTTGTTTGTGGACGGATTTTTCCAAGATTTTTGCTAGTGGTGACAAAATGGCTATAGGTCTAAAGTTAGACAGTTCTATAGAAGTACCTCATTTATGGAGAGGTATTACATGTGATATTTTCCATATTGATGGGATGGTTGCCTCAGAGATGGATCTATTAATGAGGATCGAGACAGGGAGTGCTGTGGCATCTGTGGCTTTTTGCAAGTATTCAGCAGGGAGGAGGTCAGCAGCTAAAGTAGTGGGTTTCAGTTTTTTGATTAGGGGAGTAGGGACAGGTTGAAAGCTAAAGGAGAGTTGAGTATTGGGTAGGTCAGGGCTGTCTGTAGCAGTGCTGGAGTTGGAGCAGGTGGGAGTGAGGTGGGTGGCTAGTGCCTGGATAGTCTCAGTAAAGAAGCTACTGAAGGTGTTGGCAATTTCATCTGGTGATTTGTCAAGGGCCGCTGATGGGGTAGGAGTGGTGGTATGGCCTGAGTGGAGGAGGTTATTTATTCCAGCCCAGAAATTTTGAGGTTTGTTTTGGTGTTTCTGTTGCAGGAGGGTATAGTTCTTTTATCTAGAATGATAGATTTTTTAGTGTCATTCCTTAATTGACAATATATGAATTGATCTAGTGGGCCTCTAGTAACATACCAAGTGGCCTAGGCCTTATTTCTGTGTGTGATTTTGGATTTTTTGTCTCTAGTTAGCCGCGGGCAGTTCTTGTTTTGGCTCGGATGGTGCGGGTTGGAGCGTGTGAGTTAAGGATAGTTAGGAATTTAGTATTAAAGAAAGCCACAACCTCATCTAGTGGGAGTAGTTTAAGGACTGACCAGTTGCAAGCCTTGAGATCTTACTGGAAGTTGTCAAGGTTAAAGTTTTTATTGTTACGTATTGCTTTATAGGTGTGTTGATGGGGATTGTCAACTTTGAGCCTAATAATATAGGTAAGGCAGTGATCACTTAAATCATTGGGTAGTGTGCCTGGCTTGTACATTTGGGGGGTGGCCGTTGATAAGAATCCAGTTTAGGATGCTATTTTTGCCTTTGTTTTTACCATACCTAGTGGGGGAGGATATGATCTGAGTAAACCCATGAAGGTTTATATGGGTACTAGGAGATTCAGAGGAACAGGTGTTCCAGTCAATGTTGAAGTCACCTAAGACTATGGTTTCCTGGGGATAGTTGCAGGCTAGCCAGTGTAGGATGTTTTCTAGGTTGTTGACATTTTTTGCCAGGGGGTATATTTATTTTTATTTATTTGTAGTTTGGTGATGAGAATTTCAGCATTGTTAAGAGGTTGCTGGGTGTCATTGGTTACTGTTAGGGTGGACTTAAATAGCACAGCCACCTCACATCCTTTCTTAGAGGTCCTGTCCAGTATAAGAATGTTATACCTTGGGGGTGTTACCTCAGTGTCTTTAGTTGCTGGTTTTAACTAGGTTTTAGTGAGGCAGAGAATGGCTGGGAAGTGAACAGCTAGGAGAGCATGGAGGTTGTGGATCTTATTACTTAGGCTTCTGATGTTAAGATGGCAGGCCAGAAATGAATTTGGGAGCCTATTTAACAGAGTAAAGTTGGTAGAATTGTTAGTCACAGAGCTAGGGTTGACAGGTGAGGACAGGCCAGGGTTAGGGTGGATGTCGCCCGGTGAGGATATATGACATTGTAACTATGTAGAAATGTGCCAAATATGTCAACATAGATCAAAGCAGTGATATTATCCTTCCCTTTATTATTTATTTCTGTTAGCATGTCTTTAACATTGTTCCAGTTCCCCATTTACGATTATGGAAGTCTGTCTTATCTTCTCCTGATATGATTACTTCCTGATTGAAAACTAAATAAATTAGATCAATCATGTTTGTATTAACTAAATCTTTATTCATCTTACTCCAACATGTTCTTTCTAGCAGCCCCAAGAAATACACAGCTACCATGTGTTCTCCTCTGATCAGCTACATATCCCTATAAGCCACTTTTTCCTATCAATTTCTTGCATGCACTGCCTGTATTCCTGTAATGTAGGGCATGACCAGAAGATATGTACCCAAGATCCAGGTTCATCCAACTCACATTGCCAACAGTTTCTAAAAAAAATTGGAAACATTTTATTTAAACTACTCTGGGGTATAAAATTTATTCTTATAACTTCTACCAAAAAATCTGGAATTTCCTTATTACTGCCTTAAACCGTAAGTAAATCTTAATGCTGTGTTTCTCTGAAAAGGTTGTTCCCAATATATTTTTGCCCACCTCTTCATAATTTAAGTTTTCATTTCTGACTCCTCAATTATTTTGTATCATTTTGAGATTAATCCTTTTTTTTTCTCAAAATATTGGTTTTAATTTCTTTGAGTATTTTCCCAGCATGGAAGTTCTTGTAGGTGACTATACTCATTTTTTTATTTTTGTATATATCTTTCTAAGAGCTCTGTACATCAGGTAATGCATGTTGTCCAGCTCAGATTTATTCTTGAATCCATCACAAGCCAGAAAGGCTTGTCCTTCCAGTAAACAAGACCAATAAAAACATTTCTGAGTTGGCTCTCTGCCCATATTAGCAGGTTTTGCATATCTTTGAAGTATAGAGTTTCACATTAATAGATGCATGACGATTTCTAACCATTTTTATATTCCCATTGTCTATTAATCAGTATTGCTCTTCATAAGCTTTCATATCTGGTATACCTAAACCATCTACCCCCTTGGACAGCTGCATTTGATCTCGTGTTACTTTTATTTTTTTCTTTTATATATATATATATATATATATATATATATATATATATATATATATAATCTCTCTGAGTGTTGGTTGTAATTCTGAAAAACCCTTTCCCAGGTCTGTTGGTATTGCCTGAAATTAATATATTCCTTCTGATAATACAAACATTGGATTGCTTGCACATTCTGATCCAAAGGCAAGTCAAGTGCTTTCCTTTTTTAACTTGTTCTTGGTTTTTCAATAAAAGACCACATCAGTCTCCTCAAGTCCTTGTTGTAATGTAATACCTATACATTTTTTTCAAATCTTTCCCGAGATATCAAGTTATTTCTCCCTTATCCATAAAGAATGACGGGGACTTGCAAGATGGCTCCATACTGAACAACTGCTTGATTTCATCTGTCCCATTATGAAAACAGACACTGAGTGAAAAGGGTTAATGAAAGTGTCAGTTTGAGTAAAATTCAGTCACTGGCTAGTAATTACTCTGCCTGGATCTAGCAAAGAAGAAATTTGGAGAACCTGAAAGAATGTCAACTCAAAAAGATGAAGAGAAAACTGTAGCTGGGAATAATCTTGCAGCTGTTCAAAAAAGCAGTTTGAGTTTTAGCTTTGGTGCAGGAGTTAGCTTCCAGTAATATAGAAGGAAAAATAAATCAAATGTACTCAGAGGTATTTAAATTAAATGAAACACTGTTTGAATATATCACCTCAAATAACAAAAGTCTGAAAGAAGTTTTAATTAGCTATTCAGATGAACTGATAAAAAGGCAAAAATCAGATGCTGAAATGAAGAAAAGGCTGGAGGAGTACCAGGCTTCTCAAGAAGAGCTGTTTCAAAAAAAAAAAAAATTAGTGGGGTTGGAAGACAGAGTGCAAAGAGGAATACCTGATATTTTTTGCTGTACCAGAGAAACTTGGAAGAACAGACTACAATAATTTTATGAAAGTGCAAATAAACAACTTGACTGGTGTTCCAGAGCAGGATTTGTTAACTGAAAGGGCGTATTGAGTGTATGCTCTAAACCTGTCCATGAAAAAGCAGCCAAGACCCAATTTATTAAAGATGCAATTGTGCCAGCAGAAACAGCTGATCCTAACAAAACCATGGCAGAAAGGAAAAGTATTAAAAACTGGAGATGACAGTGTTGTGAAAAATGATTGTTCACTATAGAACCAGGCTAAAGAGAAGATCATTTATTCAAGCAAATGAGAAATGCTGTGATGGACATGTGACATTCAGTTTGTTGCATCCGACCATCTTCAAAATATTTTAACTGGATGAACAAAGACATGTTTTATGCCAAACAGGTTAAGAAGGAAATAAAGTTTATCCAACAAATGGTGAACCAGCAAGCAGAATGGGGACTCTGTTTCTTATTCATTTGACAACAATGCCTATACAGAGGACTTCCTGAATGGCTGCACACTAAGTAACAGCTTAATTTCAGCTCTCCCAGTGTGAAAACAGAAACTCAGAAAATAGAGCCAGTGAACTTATCTTTTTGGGTAAATTTCAGTAACTGTCTAGTAAGTGCATTACCTGGATGCCAGCAAAAAAGAAATTCAGAGACTCTGAAAGAAAATGCAAAAGGTGAAGAGAAAACACTGACTGGGAAGAATTTTGCAGCTGTTCAGCAAAAAGCAGTGCAAGCTCCAGATTTGATGCAAGACATGACTTCCAGTTACCTAAAGGAAAAACATAAGTCAAATGTACTCAGAGGCAATCAAATGAAACACTGAAGGAGTATATTAACTCAAATAGCAAAAGGTGATTGGCATGTTAGAAGCTATAAACAGATGCTCAGATGAGGTGATAAAACTGCAAAAATCAGAGGTTGAAATGAAGAAAAGGCTGGCTGAATATGAGACTGCTCAAGAAGACATGTTTCAAAAATAATAGAATTAGAGGAGAGAGTACAAAGGGAAAAGCTGAGATTTTCTGCTGCACCAGAGAAGCCTGAAGGAACAAACTGTATTAATTTTATAAAAGCACACATAAGCAACTGGACTGGTATTCCACAGCAGGAGTTGTTAATTGAAAGTGCATGTCATGTGTATGCTCCAAACCTGGCCATAAGAAAACAACCCAGACCTTTGATATGAAAGATGCAATCCTACCAGCAGAAAGAATTGATTCTGCCAAAACTGCAACAGATGGGCAAAAGTACTAAAAGTGTGAGACCGTAGACTATTTTGGAAAATCCAGAATGAAAAAGCAAATACCCACTTCAGAGCAAACTGTGCTGCAACCAAACAGAAATATCCAATACTTTAAACTGTTTTTACTTGCCCTTAATCGACATAAAGTTTCTACTTGCCCTTAATTGACTGTGATCTGTGATGTTGCAGTTTAAAGTGTTGGATATTTGTGGAAAATGATTACTCACTCTACACCAGTCAGAAGAGGAGTAAATTTATTCCACTAGTCAGGGAATGTTGAGAAGCAGGTATGAGATTCAAGATGTGTCCAGCTATTTTCAGAATATTCTTTCCTTAAGGGTCAAAATCATTTTTTGATGTAGAATATACCAAGGAGGAAATACAAAAGTTTGTCCAACAAAAAGTAATATATGAAACAAAAGGATATGATTTTGCTTCTTGTTCTTCTGGTAATAAAGCCAATTGAGAGACTGTGCCAGTGATACATATTTCAATGTTCAATGGAAAATGTTTGAGAGACAGAGAAAAAGCACACAAGTTGACTAGAAGGATTGGGAGTATGTTGGAAATGAATCAGATATTGGATTTAGGAGATGGAGATCAACAGGAGGAAAATTAGCAACTTGGAAATTGACAAATAATTGTGGCATTACAAAGCATTAATTATGTGTGAAACATGCCAGAACAAGAAAACCTGGAAATATTGGGACTTTTTTGACTTTGTTAAACTTGTATGCCCATATGCCCTACTTCATATTGTTAATGTTTAGAAGAAAATTTAGGAGAGGGTAAGGGGAAGGAAAGAGTTAACTGTAAGTAAAACAAAATAATCTGCATGTTATAAAGTAAACATTCTCAGTTATTTCTGAGTGTAATAGGAATACTAAAGTAAACAAGTGCCCCTGTTTTTTCTTCCTCTTTCTTTCCTCCATGTTCAGTTTTAAGAAGTCTAGTCACTGCAATATAAAAAAAAAGAAAAAAATCTTGTTTAAAGAGTGTGATACAAGAAAAATTTATGTGCTTTTACTTACTCTTTTGTATAGGGAAATGACTGGATTAAGCCCCTTGGATTGATCCAGTAACAAGCTTTAAGGGGAAGCAAATAAATACAAAATAACACTAAATATAATAAAAAAGTTCTTCTAGCAGATAAGTGTGTACTTAAAATTTCTGCTAGTTTTTCCTATATAAAATGCAGAACATACCATACATTGAGCTAAATAAATCACATTTTTAGAACCACATGGCCATGCACTCTGTAGCTAGTCCCTCTGATAATAAACGTGTCACTCCCCATAATGTAACAACATTGAGAACGAGACCCACATTTAAAAGTTCTTTTTATATTTCAAGGATCAATATTTTAGACAGGCTACTGGAATTGCCATAGGGGCAGCATGTGTTTAAGAAGTGTATATATGAGCATATAATGGATATTAAGAATAATAAAAAAACGCTAATGCTTTATATAAACACCAGGCTGAGTTTGAAGCACATACATTTCTTTTTTTTAGTGATTGAGCAATTAAATAAAGATTTGCAGGGGAGAGTTATTGGTGAACATCTGGAAGCATGTGAGCTTTGGTAGCAGCTTATTTTAAATGCCATAAGTTGGCCTGGCATAAATGATACTTGTTCTTTAAGTTCTATTTTAAAACTGAAGCATTTAAAGGCTAAGCAATTAAGTAATTTCAAGTGTAATTGTATTTAATTATTGGTTGTGTAATTTCATTGGTATTTGGTTGGTCACATGTTTTGATATAACACTTAAATAATAAAATCATTACAAGTTTTTATTAGTTCTGAGGAAGTTCTGAAATGAGTAAGAACAAAATCTCTCAACTGGATTTCATAAACTTTTTTGCTGACCTGTAAAGTGGTATTCATCCTTGCCTTCACGAGGAGTGATATTTAAAAAGGATTCTGTTGTGGCAGACAAGGATATGTGGAAAGAGACTCAACAAAAGATAATACAAAAAAATGAGAAACTGTAAGCCGTGTTTTATGGATATGGGTAGCAAGCTACAAGCAGTTAAAATGTTTTAGCCTCTTTATTTTTATATACAGGTCAGGCATATTTTTATCAACCAGAGGAGACATTGAGGATAGCATTTAATAAAGAACTGAAGGATTTTATCTGGAGGGGAAGACTGCAGGAGTCAAGTGAGATAAGCTGATTCTTCCAATAGAGCAAGATGGTTTGGGATTAGCTGAGTTAAACAGGTATTTCAGAGCTAGACATTTAAGGCTCCTATACATAGCACAAGCAGAAAGCTATAATTCAAAGTGGAAAGGGATGATGAAATGGAGGGAAGCTCAGGAAACAAGGAGAGATTGGGACTTTGCATCTAGATCCTTAAGGAGAATAACAATAACCATACAGAATATTATATTCATAAAGTAGCAGAAAGTATTTTAAGAACAAAGCCAACATGGGAATGGAGAAGGATTCTTCCATAGGGATGACTGCAATTAGGGATACAGACACTTGGCAAAAGGAGGATGGAATTTATTGGAGAAAACTGGTGAATGAACCAATGCATTGGGAGCAAATAATTAGAGGGAAAGATAATATAATGGGAAGAGGCCAATAATTTATTTGGACTGCAATCTAGAGATTACCTTCCATATTAGGGATTGATACCAGAGTATAGACAAAGAGAAATAAATAGAGGGCTTCTACATGAAAGACCAGCACTGGTAGAGCTTTTGGTAGAATCTAGAACATAAGCTGCTGATAAAAAGGGATAATTAGTAGATCATATAAAATATTGTATATTAACTATAAGAATCAATTGGTGAATGCTGGAAAGGATTAGGAAGAGAGATTGGACAAGCAATTTACAAAGAAACAAATAGGGGGATATATGCATTTCTCCCAAATATGCAACAAAGTCTAGAAGATTTAGGATCATTTCTTGGAAGTGTTTATATTAGTATTTTTGTATTCCAGATAGACTCTAAAGAATTTTCATCAGGTAGATAGCAAATGTTGAAGGTGTAATAGGGAAGAAAGAGGTAATTGGGACCTTATTTCTGAGAGTGTAATGAGTTGACAGACTTCAGAAATTCCCTGCAGAATTCTCTATCAGAAATACTGGGTAAGCAAATTGGTATAACTAAGGAAATTATTTTTGAACTAAAATACAGAATTGGAATTGCCTGGATATATTTAGGCCTTCCTGAGTCTAATTATGGTGGCTGCCAAAAAAGCACTTACTAGAACATGGAAACTAAAGTCTAACCCAACTGTATTAGAAGTAGTGAATCTAGCAACAGAGATAAAACAACTGGAGTGGGTTCTTTATCAAAAGCGTAGGAGCAAGTTACATAGAAAAATATGTGAATTATGGGAACAATATATGCATAATAACATTTTGGTGGAGGAATGAGGGTTAAAAGAAGACATGATTTGAATGAGTTATGTAATGTTTGACAATGACTGGATAGATTATAAATAATGTATAATGTTTGCAATTGAAAATATGTTCATTTGGTTTGTTTTCATTTCTATAAATGCATGATTGCCTATTTTGATAATTTAATAAAGATGTTTCTAGTTTTAAAAAAATGCCCATACAGAGACTTTGTCTGTGAAATCATTTCTATTGTTCTAAAGGAAAATGCTTGAGAAACAGAAAAAAAAACAGGAGATGATTAGAAGAATCAGGAGTACCTTGGACATGAACCAGAGACTGGCGCTGGGTAATGGAGATGATCGGATATAAGACCAGCAGCACTGCAATTAGTGAATAAATGGGAGACTATAAGGCACCATTTTCACTTGCTATAGGAAAAGATATAAAATGTGTCTTTGCAAGAAAAAGTGGTAGTAAAAGACTGCAGTTTACCTGACTTTGTTAAATGTGTGGTGAATTGTAAAGTATATACCCCACTTTAATGCATTAAACTTTAGATGTTTTTGTTCTTATTAATATTTGCATAAAAATAATGATGTAAATTGCATGTTATATTGGACAGCAGCTTTGCATAGTGTGAAATTAGGGTTATTGTAAATGTGAGTTGGGGGGAGTTTTAACAGTAACTGCTATATAAGTAAAATCAAGCACATACAAGATGTACAGACTTTATACTGTAATAACATAAAAAGGATGGTCAGAAGTCAGATAAAGTTAATATAGTTTGTGATCTTTGGCTGCTGAGATGGGTAGTGGGGTTTAAAAGCACATTAATATGTGTAGAATTAAGATAGTTATTTCTCCTGTGTTATTATTTATTGACATTTGATTATCAGGAAAGTCTGACTGGGTATAATGCTGGAGATTTAGATTAATACCCTTGATTCAAGCTTAGTTAAGTTTTTTTTCTTTTTAGGCAAATAAGCATAAAATAAAACAAAACAATGAAAGGCATGAAAAATGCTAGGTTTCTTGAATCTGTGAGGTTATTACCTTGTTTTCTCCATTAACAAATAATCTTAATGGGAGACCAGAACTGTGCAAGTGCAAGCAGTTGACCAGGCGAAGTTTGTACATTGTGCTGCAAATGAAATTCAGAAAGATTTTTTTAATGCATCTCCATATCCCTTAACCTTTTGTTCGTTTCTCATTGTTTACTGCTTTTACTTGTAGATGAGCAGTCTGCAGGTGCAGACAGTTGATCCTGAGACTTCTGAGGACTCTTTCATCAAATAAATGTAACATTTAAAGGTACAGTGGTAAGCAATTCAGTGAAAAATAAAATTTGAAACTTTGGAAAATGAAAGAGAAGTAGCAGTCTCCCCACTGGTCTTAATTAATTTATTTATTTGACATTTGTTGACCGGAAATGTCTGACTGAGCTTTCACCCTTTTTCAGCAGGGCCCTGGGGAGAAAAGCTCCAAAAAGTATTACATACACCATAAAAATGTTTACAAACAGTACAGTATACAGGAGGTAATATAAACATGCATTATAATGCTTGTATTCTCACTTGTAGCATGAGAGTTTAAAAGGTGTTATTTACAAAAAAGGTAATAAAACAATATGTTAAAGTAATTTATATATCTCCAATACATAAGGAATTAATATGTTAAAGTAATTTATATATCTCCAATACATAAGGAATTCCCCAGAAGCCGCTGTGATGCAGTGGTAGCGTTGTTGCCTCACAGCAAGAGGTTCTCCCATTCAATTCTCTGCTGGAGCACCTTCTGTGTGGACTCTGCATGTCCTCTCTGCGGACAAGTGGCATTCGAAAGACATGCGTGAATGGGCGTACCTTCGTTGAAGGTTGGGCTGGCACCTCGGCACCGTAAAAATCTACTGCCAGTCATTAGCGGACCAGAGTTCTGCTGTGGCGACCTCTAACCAGGAAAAGCCAAAAGAACAACAACAACATAAGGAATTCCCCATTTAGAGGGGAAGTAATGACAGTTAATTCAGAGTTTAAGATAAGAGTACAGAAAGTACTGTATATCAAATCTTAGTTGTTACAGGCAACAGCATGTACATCAGTAATCAGAATCAGAGGGGAAGTTGATAGAGAAAGCAGGTGATAGAAAAAAGTTAAGTGTCAAGAGAAAAAAAGGGGGTGGCTATGGGTAAAAGGAAAATTAGGGATTTTTTAAATTTATAAATAAGAGTGGAGAGTAATACTTAATCTAAATTCTGCATTGTTAATTACATGATTAAAGTATTATTTATTTAATGATAGCCAATGTACTTTTCTTAGGAGTAAAAGTTAATGTTTACTGAAAGCATGCAAGCTGTTTTTCAAGTAAAGGAGGGGAATCAAGATAACAAAGGAGCAGGTAGCAATTAGTATAACTGGAAATACAGGCCATAACGTGCTTTAACATGGGTAGCTTTAATTTTAGATTAGGTAGTACTTATGGATGTAGCCACCGATTTGGTGCAACTACTTCTATCTGGAGGGAGTTTTTGAAAATGTACATAGTTTTGTACATTTGTGTAAGTTTAAAGGAGATGATAATTCTGAAAGTTTATTTAGGTTTTTGAATCTTTTCATAGAAGCAAAAGATAATGAAAATATTACATAGGTTCAAATTGTGATGAGAAGAAGAAAAAAGATCAGCCTGCCAAGCATTAATGTATGAGTAAGCCAAAATTTGGAAATACACATTCACAAAAAGTGTCATGTATAATAGGTGGAAGCAGTAGATTTCTGTCATAAAGGCGATTCTGTCCATGTTGGAATGTAAATGCTTTACAGGTTTAAATATAAAGCAAAAAGGAATTATATATATTAAGAAATGTATTGTGCAAATAATGTTTCAGGAGACACATTAGATAATAATGAACATGTGAATTTGACAAATAATGGATTTCAGGATGGAAATTTAGCAGAAAATCGGGTACAAAGAGACTGGCATGTGTTTATATTATACCAAAACTACAATTATGGAGCTTAAAAATTTGGGAGATGTAATCAGTTTTCAGCAGGGAATATTATTTATGGGTGGGGACTGGAACTTCATTTGCAATAGTGAGGATGTATCAAAAGGGCCTAGAAGGAAAATATAACAAAAAGGGCAGACTTCTGAAGAAATATATGAGAATATTTGGAATGGAAGATGTGATTTACATAGCAGGAAATCTGTTACAATTTATATATTATTTTTCAAGATATAATAAATAAGCTAGACTGGAAAGAATTTATATTTCACAGGAGCTTATGTATTTAATTGAATGCTCTGACACATATCTTACAACTATTTCAGATCATGCACAAATAAAACCTAAGATAGAGATGTAGAGTAACTAGAGCTTTCCTACTTGTTAAAAAGAGAGGTATTTAATGAGTGGGTAGTAGAAATTATTTGAGAGTTATTAGGGAAGATAGAAATTTCTTCAGAACGTATAGTGAATGGAATAAAATGAAAATTGAGTTTAAAAATAGGGTAGAAATCAAAGGGAAAGAGATATGGGAAACAAGCAACAGGGATTATTAAAGCATTGCGGAATAAGTGGAATCTAACAGAATATGAATAGAAGCAACTGCAGAGTGCTAAAGGGAAAATAAGAAAGTGTTTGGATAATATGCCTGAATTTATGAAGTTTGCTGTTATGCAGCTATTTTTTGATAATAACTCTAAAGCAGAAAACATGATGAATTTGGCAACAGAAAGTAGAATGGGTTGTCACCAAACTTAGGGAGCATTTAGTAAGGAAAATAACCAGAGATCCTATAGTGATATTAGAGATATTTTAGAAATTTAAGGAAAATTTGTATAAAGCAGAAAAATATGGAAACCAAGAAAATACCCAAATGGATATATTTATAAAAGACTTAAATTATGCCAAGGACAGAAGAAGATGAGACTCAGCAATAGCTAGGAATGGAAGAGATGGAATAAAACAGTCAGGTATAGTCAATCAACACGAAGTCTCCAGGAACAGAAAGTGGAAGTTTGGAAGTTAGAGGTTAAAGATGATAAAGATCTGGAGAGTTGTTGTGGCTGTATTATCCAAGGAGGATAAAAAAAACATTTAGACCCAGCTTCATATAGACCAGTTTGAATTATAACCATGATACTAAAGTGTTTATGACTACTAACAAAGAGAATGGCAAAGGTGTTGCCAAAATTGATAGATATGGATCAATGTAGTTTTGAGGAAGGAAGGCAAATATTTGACAGTATTAATAGAACAATGATGATCCAGATGAAAGCAGAATGTAAGAAAATACTGCTATTGTTTGTGGGTCTTGATGCAGAGAAAGCATTTTATAGAGTCAGCTGGGATTTTATGAGTAGGGCAATGGAAGCATTTGCTTTCCCTGATAGAATGTTAGTAGTGTTAATTAGGAGGATTTTGTTTAACAGTATTTTAAAAGGGATAACACATTGGTTCATAGGGTCATAGGATGATAGGCTACTGAAGGCTCTTATAAGCCTAGCCAAGAATTTGGCTTAAGTTCTAACTGGATTCACTTTAGAAGCTCGAATTCCCAAAATCTCGAACTTCATATGGTCGAGACCAAAAGATCGAGTTTTGGAAACTCGAATTTCTAAAATGAAACCCAAAAAAAAAAAAGTCAAACATCGCTTTTGCAGGGGGGCTTCCCCCCTGTGCCCCCACCCCCCCTACTTAAATATACCAACTCTGAGATTGCGCTACAGTGGGGAAAAGGGAAATCTCCCATATTGCGCTGTATGCGGAATCGCAAAATGGGAGATTTCCCACTTCCTGTCGACACCGCAAAAAAGATAAAAAACATTACATACACACAGAGCGTACAAGAAGCCTTGCCTCTGTGTGCACGTAATGTTTTAAGGTAAGTAAAGTGTTATTTTTTAAAACTTTACATATTCGATTTACTGAAATGTCGATCATATAGTCTCGACCATATGACATTCGAGATTTCAGTAATTCAATTATGTAAAGTGCTTCTGTTCTAACTGCACACTCTTGCCACTAGGGTGTTGGGGATCCCTCTCTAAAGAAAGATGGCCTGGATTAGTGCTCAAGTTATACAAACAGCATCTTGGGTAGAAGCTGTGGTAGATGCATTACCCAAAGTGGTAAAGACCCTTTAGACCAAGTTTCATACAGATGTCTTTCAATTTTAAAACATTCTGTTATGTATATGAGCCTTAAATGCTTTACTGTAAAATACACATTCAAACTAGGCAATATTTATCAGTTGTTACTAGATGAGATGATGGTAAATAGGTTGCCAAACTTTATAGATATGGATCAATGTATGAAACTCTGGTCACATTCCATGAAAGTTATAGAGAGATTGATAAGCAAATACACAGAGCAGCAGAAATTAAGATGGGAGATGAGCAGTTTAGATTCAGATCAGGATAAAGCACAACTGGGCCAATGTTTGCAGTGAGCTAGCTACTTGTGAAGAAGCTAGTAATGAGGAAAGAGTCCAAATGTGCATTCCTAGACATAGCTAAAGCATATGACAAGGTCCCAAGAAAGCTGACTTGGGTGGTCTTGCGGTGGTTCAAAGTCCCAGAAATGTTGATAGAATTAGTGCAAACAATGTACAAGGAATCAGTAACTTAAGTACGAACAGTGTTTGGTGTCATAGAGGGGTTCCTATTGGGAATAGGTGTGCATCAGGATTAAGATCTGAGCCCACTACTGTCCATACTGGTGATGGAGTACATTAGCAAATGGGTCGGAGGGGTCAAATCAGCAAAGTTGCTGTATGCAGGTGATGTGTCATTACAGGCATATTATGAGCAAGAACTTCAGCAAAGGATAGGGAAATGGAATGCAAAACTGAAGGCACATAGGATGAAACTGAGAAAAGATAAGGCCATTGTAATGGCAGCAAATAGATGAAATCAGAATAAACTGAGAGATAAGGGAAAACAGTGGAACAAGCTATTAGCTTCAAGTATCTGGGAAGAGTGGTTGAGGAGAAAGAAGCTATAATCAGAAGGGCTGCAGCCAACTGGCACAGAGTATCAGCAGGAAAGTAAGGTGTACAAAACAGTGGTGCAACCTGTACTGCTGTATGGTATAGAAATCTGGGAAGTAAAGGTAGCACAGTTAAGGAAGCTAGAGGTGATAGAGATGAAGTGCCTGAGATGGGTGATATGATGTACAGTATGGGACGGATGAAGAAATGAGGACATAAGAGCAGAAGTCAAAGTAACTTCAGTTACAGAAAAGGTCAATGAGAACAGATTGCAGTGGTTCAGGCTCATGTACAGAAAAGCAGAAGACAATCTGGTGAAGACGATTTGGAACAGACAGGAAGAAGGCCATAGGAAATGAGGGCATCCAGCAAATGGGTGGATGGATTGTGTGAGAGAAGACCTGCAACAGTCCAGCATGAGTGTCTAAGAAGGTAGGAGAGTGGCATTATAAAGAGAGAGATGGCGACAGCGGACATGACCCCCTGACTCCATGTAGAAAATGGAGAAAAGGGGGTTGATGATGATGATGTGTTTTTTTTGGAGGAAGGACAAACACTTGATAACTGTAACAGAACAATTATGATTCAGAGTGAAGTATAATGTAAGTAAATACTGCTATTGTTAGTGGTTTTGATGCAGAGAAAGCATTTTATAGAGTCAGTTGGGATTTTATGACTAAGGCAAAGGAAGCATTTGTTTTCCATGACAGAATAATAGGGATAAATAGGAGCATTTGGGAAGGCTCAGAGGCAAGATTTAAGGTGGGAGTGTTTCTCTCCAACAAGCTGGTATGGATGTTCTGGATATTCTCTTTGCACTTTGGTATTCACTTTATATTTAGAGCAATTGGCAAAGAAAATAAGGGGTTCACAAATTCTAGGATATAACTGGTATGGTAATCAAGAAAAGTTAGCTTTATTTACAAATGATATTATTTTTTACTTGAAAAATCCAGAAAAGGGCATTTCAGTGTTGTAATATTTTAAGACAGTTTCAAGTCTTTTCAGAATACAAAAATTAAACAACAGTTATACTATGTACCCACACATGAACTGGTTCAACAATGCCCATATTTATGGGGACATCATAAGATGAAGTAATTAGGTGCGTGTATTAAGAAGGGTTTTGTTATGGTAGCTAAGGATATGTGGGAAGAGACCAAAGAAGATAATTCAAAAATGAAAAACTGGAAGTTCTTGATTATTGATATGGATAGTAAGATACACAAAGTGCAAATGTTTATCATAGGTTCATAGGTAGGTACTAGGCTATTGGCTCTAGGGCTTATATAAGCCTAGCCAAAAAGCTTGGCTTTCGCCACCCAAAAAAAATGTATTCCCCTTAGTTGTATATACAAGTCAGGCTTATTTTTATCAACCAAATAAACATTGTGGACAATAATTAAAAAAAGAGTTGAAGGAATTTTTTTTGAGAGGGGAAAAGGACCAAGAGGTAATTGGGGATGGGTACTTCAGAGCAAAGGACTGAAGTTTTAAATACATAATGCAACCGGAAGGTTATAAATTAAAGTGGAAATGTTTGATGATGAAAAAGGTTTATAGGTAAGTACTAGGTTAGTTGACATTGTGGACTATTTTAAGCCTAGCCAATTTTCTTGTAGTGAGAATCAAACCCTGTATTTCTTGTTTGTGAGGTAAACATCTTAATCATTATGCCTCTCCCCAATGTGTGTGTGTGTGTGTGTGTGTGTGTGTGTGGGTGGATTCAAGAAATAAGGAGAATTTAGAATTTTGGATGCAGATCCTTAAGGACGCTAACAACAGCAGCACAGATGATTGTATGCATAAAGCTGTAGAGAGTGTTCTGTGAACTAACCAACACAGGAATTGAGTAAGGAGATTGTGACAACAGAGATGACTGCAAATAGAGGTATAGGAAATAGGTAAGAAGGTGTGGAATTTACTGGAGGAAATTTGTAAAGCAACAAATGTATTGGGTTACAAATAACTAAAAAGGGAAACGGTAATGCAATGGCATGAGACAAGAAGTACTATGGATTGCCTGGAAAGCAATTTACAAAGGAGCAATGTATTGCTCTCATGTATGTAACAAATACCAGAAGGTTTTAAGATGTGTTTGCATAGGTATTTCTGTACCCCAGGCAGCCTTCTGAAAAATTCTTCTCGGGTAGATAACAAATGCTGGAAGCGTAGTGAAAAAGAGAGGGGTAACTAGGGAAATGTGTTTTGGGAGTATGAGTGGCCAGATTTTAAACATTCCCTTTGAGGTGCTCTGTCAGAAATGTTGGGGGAACAAATTGCTATAACCAAGAAAGTAATTATTTTGAGCAGGGACACAGGATCTGAATTGCCTATACATTGCAAGGCTTTATTAAATGTAATTCTATTGTCTGACAAAAAAGCAATTACTAAAAAATGTAAATCAAAATCTAAACCAAATATTTTAAATGAGATTAAAGAACCACAGGTAGAATTTTTTAGAAAAGGGAAAACACAAATTACATAAAAAGAAATGGAATCCTGGGGAATGCTGCATGCAGAATAGCATTCAGGAGGAGGTAGAGTGAAGTTTATGGGAAACTACAAACTAAGCAATTAATATATTGTTGGACTGAATAATTGTTAAAAAGAAAATGAATATGACATGGTAATACTGACAATTATGATAATGTAATAAAAGTGTTAAAATGTTAAAGAAGAGTACATTTTTTTTTTGTTTTGGGTGGTTTTCTTTTCCTTATGCATGAATTTCTTAAATGTTCTATGTTTATAAGTTGCTACTATGCATGTAGTCCAAGAGACCATTAATGAACCTAACCCAAATTCCCAAAGCACTTGCTCAAGGTCACACAGAAGGCAAATGAAGACTGACAGAATCAACCCCTGTAAATTAGGAAGTAGCTTGTTAACATGTCACAGACAATCCTGTTTGCCAACTGCCAGGTGTTAATGTCAGTTGTACAAAATCTTAAAAAACAATTTGAAATCCTTGTCTTAATGGACAAGTACCTTTGAATTTGAACATGCATCTGAACTAGCACTATTTCAGGCAGACAGGTTCAGTTTAGATATCCTTAAGGATATGGTATATGCACCTCAGGAACTTGTACCCACTAGTTTTCATTCTATACTGCAGTAGCAGTATTGCAAATATGAATCTAAACATCTACTAAAGGGATAAAACCCACACAATCTTCTTAACTTCCAGCTTTCAAAGGCAAGAATGCCACCTGCAGAGACACTAACATTTACAGAATTGGCAGTGTATACACAAAACATTTCTCATTTTAAATAAGAGAACAAAACTATAAAGCAGAGATCATCTGTTCTTGATAATTTGTGTCATTGTTGCATTTTGTGAAGCTGTTTGAGTTTACCTGCAAGGGTAATTATAGTAGTGATACAAATATAAATAAAGCTTCACAATCTAACTTTTAATGACATTCCTAAACTCTGCAAGTATCATTCTAATCAGTTTCTTCCATTACATTACAGTCAGGCTGAAAAACAATAACTCTTTCTTCAGTGCAAAAGTGAAAGGTAAACAGTAAAAAATAATACTTAAAAAGAGCATGTATGCTAATACCCAGTGAACACACAGCATTTACGAATAATCAGCATAACTGCAATGTTTATCTTTTGATATATTTTATAATGTATTCAAACAAATTTATCGTCATTCCATTAAAGGAGAAAAAAATGCTAGGAGGGTGCTTGAAAGATGAGCACAGCTCTTGCTCAGAAGGAGAGATGTGAGTGATGATGGGAGTGACTGTGGCAGAAGGAATGTCACTGCATGACTCTACGTGATGATGGGAACAGTTTTGCCCTAAAAATATCACCAGTGAGCCTTGAGATCCCAGATCTGTTTTACACTGCTTAACATAATAATAATAATGGATACTGCACTTCTAACGCAAGAAGAAGTCAGATCAGCTAACTTTGTGGCATAGGGGGACAGAGCCTTTATTATGACACAGGTAACCCAAAATCTGTTAGCAGCCTGGGTGCCTGTAGGAGCTGTCTGAGGAGGATAGGAAAAAGTGACTGCTTCTGGTTCAACTATCCTGGGGAGAGGGAAAGGGCTCCGGCTTGCTAACTGAGTGACACCTAATTGAGTTCCAAGCTGCCCCAAATTTCACTGCCACTGTGCATTTGCACTATGCAGCCAAGGGAAAATTGGTATACAGAGGAAGACTTCCCCTCAGGAGGCACTGACTGGAGGCTCAGAGCAGCATTCAAGGTGATACTCCAAAGTAGAAAAGGTAGACCACCCTCCTGGATCAGCAAGCTGACCTTCCCCTAACTTCTGATTCTTCACAGGGAACTGAGGGATGAATGAGTTCCCTGGTCAGGAAAGAATTGGCTGTATCACTCTTATCTAGCACAGGACTACCCCTCTTCCATTCCACTAGAACAAATGGGCCAACTGGATGAAGGTAGAGGAGTGACTAGAAAAGGCCCTTGGGGCAAAGCAACAAAAAATGTCAGGTATACTTGTAGATGGCACAAAGCTGGATAATAACTGGTTAAGACAGTCTGTAAGAGCACTTAGTTAATGATCCAACCAATGTAAAATATGGCAGTTGGGGTTTAATATCCTAAAACATGAAACACTGCATTCTAGAAGGGAAGAAAATGTTCAAACAGAAAACATATTATCAGTAATGTGGTACTGAAGTAGAAAATAATAATCTGGGAAGTTATAAAAATGCAAAAAATGAAAAATGTGGTCTTTGTGAGGAAGATCTGGGCAAAACAATAGAACAGTTGAATGCTTAGATTCCTGGCAGGGTGGTATAAATCTGTCCTTGCACACATTCAAACAACATTGCTAGTATTCACAGATGAAATGAAACTGTAAAATAATTCTGAATGCATCATAGACTGTCTTGTTATTATTGAGTGATCATATAGTATTATTTAATACAACATGCATGGCTGGCTGCTTGCCTCTATTTCTTCCAGTAGTGCACAAACATTATGACTGAGATCCAAAAACCCTTACAGCAGAAACACAGAGGACATGCGTCTGGTGCAAAGGCAAATACAATGTTTTGTAATTCAGAGATAAGGAGCCCCTGGCAATCACCTTGCTTAAGATGCCTTCTCTTAACTTCTGCAGTGCAGAAGCTCTCTAAACAAATGGGGTACACACATAACTGTCCACCAGTGTAGCTCTGTGCTCCATGGTGATGTTAAAAGGAAGGTATAATGGACACGCTATCTACACTCCATGGAATGTGGAATACCACTGTAACATCTGGGCAAGATGACAGTAAAAACAGGTGAATGTGGGAACAAGGCTTCCAGGTAGCATGGGCACTGTTATTTACTATACATATATGAATAAGTACTACAGCTTTAGGACATTAAGTAGTTGGGGTGACACTGGTTGGGTTCTCAGTCATTCTTGTGTGTGTGCGCATGTATGTGCGCGCATCCGACTGATATTCAGCAGTGCTGAAACATATTTTCAACACTCTCTAAGGAGACCTGATATAGTGTTTGAACTTAATTAACAGTAGGTGTTGAATTTTAATTTATACTTACATTTGGCTTGCTACACTATTTCAGATGCTATGGTTTTCTACTTTCCTGTTTCTAGATGTGCCATGAGGCTATACCAACTATAAAACTGATGTAAGGAAGCCATTCATTGTGCTATCTCTGCCATTAATCTTTGTTTTACATACTTCTTCAACAATTGTGCTAAACATATTTGATTATACTGCATAGTCACTTACAAATCTTTCCTCACAATTTAGTACTATTTTCACACTCCACTGGATCAGCAAAATGTTTTGGATTTAGTTCTTCAATATCCCTACTTCTACTGACATATTTGAAATTGAAGAGAAACTGCTCTGAAAACTGAAAGTCTTGAATACAATGTTTTGAGAATTAGAATTAGCAAACTAGGAGTAGAGCTGGGGACAAGCCAGAAGGGATCCACTGTGTCCCATCTCTCTTCATACTGAAGGTGAGCAAGCCATCAAGGTATTTAATACATCTACTATAAAAGAGGAGAGAAAGAAAGACAAACTTGCAATCTTAAAGTTCCACTCACATTATGAGCTAGAGAAGAATGTTCCATATATGAGACATTAATTTTTGTCAGAAATCAAGTGGTTCAGAAGAATGTTGACGCTTATGAACTAACCTTGGAGCTCAAGACTGCAGATTTGGTTATTTGTTGAGTTTATTTTTACTAGAGAGAATAGTTTGAAGAGTCAGACATAATTAGCTAAAGGACAGATTTCTGAGAGAAGCTGATTTAACATTAGAAACACCTGTACATGTTTGCATGGTGTTCAAACTGTCAAATATGCTGCTCAGAAGCATTACAGAGGATACAGGAATATGTAAGCTAAGGATTGTTATGTGAAAATTATGTGAAAACAAAGCCTGAATATCCAAAAATGATAAAACTAAAAATAAAACTGCTGGTGACGTCATAGGATTGAAAATAGCATTAATTAGTAAATGAGTAGGAAGAAACCGTACCCTATGTGGGCATGCATTATAAAGGGAAAGGGCACATCTTTACTCAGACAATGAAACCATACCCTATGTGGACATACACTATAAAGGGAAAGGGCACACATATACTCAGACAATGAAACCATACCCTATGTGGACATGCACTATAAAGGAAAGGGCACACCTATACTCAGCCAATGAAACCATACCCTATGTGGACATGCACTATAAAAGGAAAGGCACACCTATACTCAGACAATGAAACCATACCGTATGAGGACATGCACTATAAAGGAAAAGGCACACCTATACTCAGACAATGGTAAGCTCATTTACCAGCTTGTCTTTGATTTATTTTTAACTTGTGCTTTCAAAATAGTATACAATTTCAGTTTCCTAGCCAGTGGTGCACTGCAGTGGGGTTCTTAATTTTGCTCTCATTGTTGCATAACCATAGAGTTTGATATGAATAAATTAGGGACCCTGATATGGAGGGTGCAGGGAATTTTCACAGCCATTTTGAGCTGTATATATCAGTACAGAAAAATGAAGTTAGTGGAATATAACTCATTTTGAGTGACTTGAATGGATATAAGTAAAACAACCAAAACCCATGGTTGTAGACTTTGAGAAGATAATATTTATTTCAAAGAAGTGTCTGTGGCATGGAAAAAGTGAAGCAACAAAGTATTAATCTTGGACCAAATGATCATGCAAAAGCAGAAATGTACATACTTTGAATACAGTGCTAGTTACACACTCCATGGGGTTGATAAACATTGCAGCTGTAATCATGACCATCCATTCTTTGTTTACTGTGCCTGTGATCCAAGCCCCAGTGTGTGAGATGACCAACTCATTAGATATCCTCATTGTGACAACAGCAGAGAACAGCAGAAACAGCATGTAGGAATATGGTGTGGCCACAGGGAATTGTGAGCAGCAGTATTGTGCATCCATTGAGCATGACCCCCAAGGGTGCTCACTGTGACACCATGAGCACAGTTGCAATATGAGAAATAAGGTATGGGTCAATTCTACAGGGTCATGAAGCTTATTTGCTGATCTTGTGTTTGTCCCAATTCATATATATATATATATATATATATATATATATATATATATATATATATATATATATATATGCAGAGAATAGAACTTGTGGAAGGTAATAAGAGAATTAAGATGTAGCTAGGAGGGCAGAGTAGGAAGGTTCATAGATTTGTACTAAGCTAACTGCTCTTGTGTGCCATTTTAAGCTTAGCAAATTATCCCTTGTGAGACTCAAACCCTGCACCTTGTACTTGCAAGGCAAGTACCTTAACCATTAGGCCACCCTCTTTTAAGAAAGGCCACTCATGCAAATATATAACATAGACAGGACTGAGAATGTAGCTGGTGACACAGTCATTGATGTGGAAGAAAATTGAGGAGCCATTAAACACAGATATAAATGTCAACTAACTGAGCATAAAAAATGTAAAACAACATGATGGGCAGAGGAGAGAAAAATGCCAATATATCAGTCAAATGCAGATATAAGACTTTACCTGTCCTATAATGCAAATATGAAGAAACAAGTACCATACTCTAATAATGATATAGCTTTATGCAACACCTGTTGGACATGATCCCACAATTGTGGAAAGTACTTAATTTACAGGCTGAGCTACTGAAGCAGAGAGGCAAATAGCATTAGGAAAACACTCAGCTGGTGGTTGTTACCCAGTTGTAGAATAAAAGGACAAAACAAAGTATACAACCCTGAGATGTAAACCACAGTTTTCCACCATTGCCTACCATTGTGAAAAAAGCAAGGTTAAAACGCTTACTTAAAGTCTATCTAAACAAATAAGTACAAACATATATGTAGAACTGCTAGTGCACTGGGTTCAAAGAAACGGCAGGATAATCCTTAAAAAGAATACCTAAACATTATATCTCCCAAAGACACTGGAAACAAAGGCTTGCTGTATTAAATTTATTCTTGCCTGTTTCCACTTGCCACTAGTATATTTTGGAACTGGAAAAGCCCCGCTCCGCTCGGGCTCGCTCCGCGCCCCGCCCTGCCCCCAAATCCCACCCGCCCCCAGTAGTCCTACATTTATAGCTAGGTAGCCACACCCCTCTTTCTTCCCTAGCCAATCAAATTTCACTTTACTGTTACCCCCCACCCCCTATTAATCACTAAAACTTCCCACCCCTGCAAACGCTAAAAGTCAAAGGCTCCTACTTATCCCATAGCAATGCACCACAGTACAAAAATAACAAAATCCGCCCTACATGTAAAAAAAAGGGCAGCACAAAAAATTATATCCATTTTACTACCAGTATTTACCCTACTCTACCTAATAACCAAATATGAAGACCAGCCCTACTCAGGTTTCCATTATCCTAAACATCATACTATAACTCTCCTACCCCTGTGTAGTTTCAATCACACAATCCAACAACTGCACAGTAAAACTGCTAATTCAAATTATTACTACCCTCATATATCAGAACAAACAAGCCCCAAATCTAAACATGGTCAGAAATTGCTACAGAAACTTATGAGGCTAATGGAATATCTCAGGAAAAACATCACTAAAGATGGAGATATCCACCCAAACCCTGGCCCAACAGCAAATACCTACTCTAACAGCCCACCACCTGCTCCAAGATATAATAACTCCCTCCAAATCTGCCACTTAAACATTAGAAGCATTAACAATAAGATACACAATCTACATGCTCTATTAACTACCTACCTCCCAGATATTATGTGTTTAACAGAAACCTGGCTTAAACCAGGGACCAAGGACAACGAGATCATACCACCGGGCTATAATATACATAGAGCAGACCGCATAAAAAAAAAGGGTGGTGGTATTGCAGTGCTCTACAAAAGCAATCTTAATGTCCTTCTTAACCCCAAGCAACCACCCCAAATCTCTAATGCTGAGATTCTTGCTCTAAAACTACAGCTAAATAGGAAAAAAAGTATTAATCTAATTGTAGTGTACATCCCCCCTGGAAAAAACGCTGACACATTGGAGAGTATCCTAAATTGGCTAACCAACAACTACCCCCAGGAATCTATAATCCTGGGAGATATCAACATTGACTGGAACCTATGCTCCTCAGAGACCAACCCTACCCATATAAACCTTCATGGGTTCTCTCAGACCATCACCTCTGCTACCAGAATTGGGAACTCTAACCAAAAAGACAGTATCCTGGACTGGATCCTTATAAACAGCCAACCCCAAATGTATATGTCTGGGACCCTCCCTAATGAGCTCAGCGATCACCTTATAACATATATAAGGAAAAATAAAACAGGTAGCTCTATACCCCCCATGTATAAGTCAATTCGAAATAAGAAACATTTTGACCTCATAAAGTTTAAAATGGAACTTAGATCCTGTAACTGGACTTCTCTTAAGTATCTCCCCCTAGAAGAAGCAGTTTCTAAGTTCAATACCACTTTCCTAACCATACTTGATACTCATGCCCCTAAAAGACTAATCAAAACCAAAACAAATATTACACCCTGGCTTACAAAAGACTCCAAATCGAAAATAAAACTCAGGAACAAAGCCTGGGAAAAATGGCGTACTACCAAATCACCCATAGACCGCATTAAATTCCAACAGCTAAGAAATATGACAAAACATCCATATTAATTGACAAAAGAAACTACTACTGCCAACTACAAAATAAACACCAAAACACCCCTCAAAAATTTTGGGCAGGGTTAAATAACCTTCTACATCCTGGGAAATCCTCCACTCCTACCCCAGAAATAGTATCAGATAAAAACCTCGAAGAAATAGCCACTACCTTCAACACTTTCTTTACGGATACTATCCAAGCCTTGGCTAACCAACTATCCACCACGGTCTCCACTGCTATAGAACCCACACCAAAAACCCCCCAGACTTTCCATCTTCAACCAGTCTCTACTTCCTTCATTCGATCCTTACTTCAAAAACTTAAACCAAGCTCCCTCTCCGCAGACCTTCTACCAGCGGAATACTTACAACTAGCTTCAGACGACATAGCTTACCCCATCTCTATACTTATAAATCGTACTATTTCAGAATCTACAATTCCCTCATTATGGAAAATATCATACGTAATCCCACTCCATAAAGGTGGCTCATCCACAGAATTATCAAACTACCGGCCTATAGCCATAATGTCCCCACTGGCCAAAATTATGGAAAATGTATACACAAACAACTCCTTCAGTATCTTACCCAGAACAAACTCCTGACCAACTCACAACATGGCTTTAGACCCAATCACAGCACTACTACAGCCCTCCTCTCCTTCACTGACACAATAAACCATAACCGGAATAGCAAAAAATATCCTCAGCACTCTTTCTGGATCTATCAAAGCCTTTGATATGGTTAACCACCAACTACTCCATGATACCCTAAGAAATCTCCACCTGGATAACCAAACATTAGATTGGTTTCAGGCCTATCTCGCTGGTAGGAAACAAGCAGTACGGTGGGAAAATAAGCTCTCCAACCTCCTTCCAAACACCATTGGAGTCCCTCAGGGGTCCATACTGGGACCACTTCTCTTTTCAATTTTTATTAATGACCTCCATAAAGCCATCCCTGAGGCTACCTGTATCCAATATGCCGATGATTCGACATTAGTATGCTCTGACAAATCTATTGACAAACTACTATCCAAAACACAAAGCTGTTTTACAGCAATAGAGAAGTGGCTAACTGGACGACAACTAATACTGAATCCAAAGAAAACCAAATTATTACTCTTCCATCCTACCCAAAAACTTCCCTACAATTCCTTTACCATACAATCCAATAATGGGACAATTATCTCCCCAGACTCCCACACGAAACTATTAGGGGTGACCATTGATAATAAACTCAAATTTGACATCCATATTAATCAAACTATTAAGACCATTAATAAAAAACTAGGGTCCCTATATAGAATCAAATCCTTTCTAACACCAATTGCAAGAGTAACCCTGGCTCGCTCGCATTTACTCTCTACCCTACTATACGCCTCTCCAATGTTTACTAACCTTAATAAATCAGACCTAAATAAACTATCATGCTCCTACAATCACATAGCGAGATTTGCAACTGGTAAACCATATAGAACTCATCATTGTCTTAACCTAAAAGACCTCGGCTGGTTAGAATTCCATAACCTCCTCCAGCAAAACCAACTCATTGAAGCATTCAAAATACTCAAACACCCAGAAAAGTCTCCAGCTCTGGAGAATTTAATCACACCTTACATCAATCTAAATAGCCTTCGGTCCTCGTGCAGGACACTTATTCAATCAGTCAAATCCTGTAACTCTGGTGGCGATGCACTATTTGCCAATTCCATTGGTAAGATATGGAACTCCCTCCCTCCCAGTATTACCACCATCACCTCCTTACCCCACTTCAAAAAAAGACTAACCCACCATTTCCAGTCTCACTGGCTTTGCCAGTGCTCATATCCAGATTAACCTCTTCATATTAGCTTACCTCTTCTTCTCCTCTATCAAGCAATTTTTTCTCTTTCCGTTTATTTCTCCTTATCCTTCTCTCTTCACCCCTAATTCTATTATTCCTTTCTTCTCTTTTCTACCTATCACTCTCCTTTGAAAGGTATGACTTCCTAGGATATGTATATTTAAAATTTTGTCTGTCTCCATCTGTTCACATTGTTGTCTTGTCTATTAAAGTAAACATCAGAGAAATTTTTATAATAATTACTTATAAGACATGTTCTTTTTTCTCTATCTTGTTTTTACTACAACAATGTATTAACATGTACCTGCTTAACTTGTATGTAACTGTATGTAATTGTACTCTATATGTGGAGCTTTTCTCCCCGGGCCTCCGCTGAAAATGGACATGTATCCAGTCGGATTTATCCCGGTCAACAAATGTAAAATAAAATAAAATAAAATAAATAAAACAGCTCAATGACAGGTTGAGCTACAAAAGCACTGTGACAAAAAGCATCAGTGAGACATAGCAGTTGCTTGCTAAACATTTACAGAATGAAAGAGACAAAAAGTATATGACTTTGAGGGGAGTGGAAACCACAACCTTAAATGTTTGTAGTGAGCAAAGCACTTCAGTTATAGGCTGAGCTACTGATATAGGGAGACAAAAGATGCCAGGGGAAAGACACAGCAATTTGTTGTTACACACCTGCAGAATAAAAGAATAACACAGTCAGCAATGGCTCCTTATGGCAGCACCTTCCTTTTGGGGTCTAATCTATCAACCACAAGCATAGTTGGTATTATAATACTTTGCTGGGGAATTTCTCAAATCTTGACAGCTGTACCCTTTGCTGTATGTTCCCACTGCTGCACAATGATGCTTAGCTTTAGTGGGTTCATAGGTAGGTACTAGGCTATTGGCCCTAGGGCCTATATAAGCCTAGCCAAAAATGTACCCTGGCTTTCGCCACCCAAGAAAATTATTTTCCTGTGCCCCTGTCAAGCAGAACCACAGAAGTGATCCCCGGGGTGAATTTCCTATTACCCATTCAATCATCAAGATTTTTCTTGAAGAGTGCTAATGAGGAGCTCTGTTTGACATAGATAGGTATTCTGTTCCAGAGTATGGGAAGTCTCTGGGACAGGAATCTATCCCTCCAGCATGTTCTGTTTATTGTGGTGACAAGGTTTAGGTCCCTAGGGCGTGTAGCTCGGAGGGATTGGGATTTCTTTAAGTGGAGCATGTCCAACAGCTCTGGGTTTGACATAGCTTTGTATGTTAGTCAGAGATCGCCTCTGAGTAGGCGATATGTGACTGAGTAAAGCTGGAGTTTTTTGAGACGGTCTGCATAAGGCATCTGTTTGAGGCCAGTAATCCTCTTTGTGAGGTATTTTTGTGGCCTTTCCAGTTGTTGTAGATGTCTTGTGAGGTACATACCAAAAGGGGTGTTGTACTCTACAATGGGTCTAATGAGTGATGAGTAGAGGGGAACAATGACCTCTTTTTTTCTGGATGAGAAACCTTTTGTGATGAGGTGTGCCACATAGAAGGATTTCCTGACCACTTTGGCAATGTGATTATCAAAGGAGAGACTACTGTCCACCTGTGTCCCAAGGTCTCTTATCACACTTTCGGTGTTAAGTAGACTACCGCCTATGCGGTAGTTCATGGGTACAGAATTTTTACCAAAGGGGATGACAATGCACTTTTTGGCATTGAGCTTGAGACCATGTCTTTGACACCAGGCATCTGTCTCAGTGAGGCCCTTTTGTAGGATGGCCACATCATTAGGAGTTTCAATTATGGCTCCTAGTTTGCAGTCATCTGCGAATTTAGTTAGCCAAAGACCTTCTGTGTTAGCCTGTACTTCAGAGAAGTAGATACCAAACAGGAGAGGACCCATGACTGAACCCTGTGGTACTCCACTTGTCACTGGTCTGAAGTCTGATTTGGAGTCTGCTACTTTCACAGTGTGGGTTCTTTCAGTAAGCCAGTTGGCAACCCATCTTGTGACATAGAGATTTATACCTAGTTTAGTGAGTTTATGTATAATTCCAGAGTGGGGGATGGTGTCGAACGCCTTGGCGAGATCTAGATAGGCTGTGTGAACCACCTTACCCTCATCCATGGCCTTGGTGACTACTTCAAAGAAGTCTGTCAGGTTTAGGAGACATGATCTGCCTTTTACAAACCCAAACTTTGTGGAGTCCAGGGTTTGGAGATTTCCAATGTCTTTGTTTATGAGTTCTGTGATGATACGTTCCATGGCCTTGCAGACGAGGCTCGTCAGGCTAATGGAGCGGTAGTTCCTGGGGTCTGTTGTGGCCCCCCCTTTGTGGAGTGGGATAAGTGTCGCGGTGCACCATTCAATGAGCACAAATCCTGAGGTGAGGCTATGATTGAACATAGTACTTAGGTGGGGTGCCAGTTCATTCTGTAGTTCATGTAGAAGGCAGCCTGGGATGTTGTCAGGTCCCATGGATGCTGTGTTCTTGGCTATGGAGAGTGAAGTTTTTACCTGTGCAGCCGTGATTACAGGAACTTTGCATTCTTCCAGTATAAAGATGGGCCCTTTAGGGGGTGAGAGGGGGGTAAAGTTAGCACTGAACCTATCTGCCAGGATGTTGGCAATATCAGTTGGTTCTGTATATTTAGTGTCATTGTGCTGTAACTCAGAGCAGATCTGGCTGTTGCCATTGAGATTTTTAACATATCTATAGAATGCTTTGTGGTTGTCTTTAGAATCAGTGGCAATTTTGTTTTCATAACTAGCTTTGGAGGATTTTATGAGGGATCTCAACTTCTTACTGAGGCTGACCAGGGAGTTCCCCAATCGTGGGATTTTATGCTCTTTTGCAACAGTTTCTTTCTTCTGTTGTAGAGTTTGTTTATGGCAGAAGACCACCAGATTGGCTTCCTTTTTTTGGAGGATAGCATCTTGGTTCTGTTAGGGATAGCATGATCCATGCACTCGTGTAAGTGCTTATAAAGTGCATTTGTGTAGGATTCAGCAGTCGTACCTCTATTGTCCATCTGCATGGGTGTCATGAAGTTTGCCACTTCTGTCTTAAGAAGCGTGAAGTTGGCTTTGGAGAAATATTTTACGGTTGTTTTCCTAATGGGGGGTGGGAGCGGGATGTGGATGTCTAGGGTGATTAGCTTGTGGTCGGATCTGACCAATAAGGAGCTGACCTCTGGTGTGGAACACCAGTCACCCATGTTGGTGATGACCAGGTCTAGGATATTGCTGCCTCTGGTGGGGGTGTGGATAAGTTGATCCAAAGCACTGGAATTGATGATTTCCAGAAAACATTGAGCAAAAGAGTTGGTACATTAGTAGTTTTCCCAGTTAATGGTAGAGTAGTTGAAATCACCTATTATTAGAGTGTTGGGTTGTACCTTAATATTTTCCAGTGCATCAAGAAAAGAGGAGTGGGAATCCTGGGGCATGGTGGGGGGTCTGTAGCAAGCTACAATCTGGATTGCGGTTTTGCCCAGAGTTAGTTGAACTTGGATAATCTCGGATGCATTATGCTGAGCAACTAGCTTGGAGGTGTGGATATCCTTAATGAATATGGACACGCCTCCACCTTTAGTGTTTCGGTCCGGGTTTGGTGGCCGAAAGGTGTGGTATGAATTATAGCCTGGTAATGCAGGGGTGCTCTCTGGAGCTTTGAATCAGGTCTCTGTCACTGCACAGATGTCAATGTTCTCCATTTTAAGGAGTGCCTCGAGTGAGTGCATTTTGAGGTTTAGACTTCTAGCATTGAGAAGCATTACCCTCAGATTTTGCTTGCTTGTACCTGTTACGGTGGTGAATTTGTCATTTGAACCTTGCCTAAAAAAGGCACTATAGGGGTGGCAAGAACCTTTGCCTGTATCCGGAATCCCAAGGGCAACAGGTGCAGGCCATCTCTGGCAAAGCAGTGTGGTCTGTCGATCATGTCATCCCAGGCAGACAGATACTGGATTCCCTTAGAATGACACCAGAAGCTTAGACAATTGTTAAAGTCAATCATTTTATCCTTGTACTGTGGTGTCATTCTGGGTGATGGCAGGATGCTACTCAGGGCTAGGGTCATACCGGCCTGGGCTACAAGATCAGAGAGCTCCTCCATGTCTCTTTTCATGTAGTCCAGGGAGGTACGTCTCAGGTCATTCACACCAGCATGGACAATGACAGAGTCATATTTGTACTTGTTGCGGAGTGTGCATTATGTGGCGAATCCTGGCACCTGACAGGCAGCTGACAGTAACTTTTTCCTTGTTTAGCCTGGTGAGTTGAACATCAGTGTGTCTGACTATAGAGTCACCTATGACTAGAGTGTTGGGTACGCTATGCCTTATGGGCTGTAGTTGAGTGGCACACTGAGTATGTGGACTATGTGTCATTTGTGTTGTGTTGGGGGGTGGAGGTTGCTTGCATTTCTGCTTTGGAGGTCTCTGTTGTTTGGGCAGATTAGTACAGAGAGCCCCCGTGAATGTAGGTGTGTGTTTTGGGGTTCTGTGTGTGTGTTTTGGTGGTGTAGGTTTTGAGGGACTATGTGATGAGTGTGATGTGGTGCAAATGTTTACTTTCTCCTCTTGACTGTCTAGGCCTGTCTTTGGTAAAGAGAGCTTTGCTTCCAGTTTGGCTATATAAGTGCATCTCTCACAGGTCATAGTGTTGGGTGGTAGGAGGAGATGGTTGTCTGTGTACATGAGGCAATTGCTACATTGTCTCAAGATGCCCAGATTCCTCAGGTAGACAGGAGAAAACACCGGGAGCTGACCTTTAGACATGCCTGAATAGGTGCTTATTTATTAAGTACTAAAAACTGTTTTCCTCTAGACAAGTGAGGAAAGTTGAGTGCTGTAGTAATTTGTAACTTATTTAGTGCTTACAATGAGTTCTGAACTAGTGCTGAGATCAAAGAAACAGATGAATGCTAAAACTAAAAAGTTGGCTAGTTGCAAGGGAAATTTTGAAAAACAGACTTTGTGGCGCCAGGAATAGTTTAACCCCAGTTAAGTGGGGGGCTTAGGAGCTCACAAACAGTCCTGGACACAGCAAACCCGTATCTGACCTGCCACAGGAAAGGGGGGAAGCAAGCTTAGATTTTATTTTTCCAGTAAAGTGGAAATGGAGAAAGCTGGAACAGAAGTTAATTCAACGTTAAGAATCTGAGTGGGTTGGCCTTCACAAATGTTCTCTATTAGATTGAGTGAATTAATGACACTAGACTGGGAGGAGTGTCACACATCAAATATACAGTATGGGCGAGCAACTGAAAAGCCACCAAGTATAAAAACATGCAACACTAGGGAGGGTGGGTGGGAAAAATTACAGTTCCTTGCTGTAGCCACTAAATGAAAGTTTTAAACAGATCAAGGAGCAGACTAGAGAATGCTTTTAACAGACAAAAATGCACATAAAGGTTCGGATAGAGCAATCACAAACAGAAAATACAACTCTCAGTATGAAAAAGCAGTTTACAGTTAAGTAATGTTAAAACAGTTTACAACAGTACATAAATGCAGTAAAACAATAAAAAAGCTTTATAACAGTGCAAAAATATAGTAGATCAACTGTATATCACAATTATAAGTGTTTCAGAAGTGCAATTCAGTGAAAGTGTAAGAAATAACAGCCTGCTCTTGGAATCTTAAGGAATTTCCACTTATGCAATGCAATCCAGAGCCTGACAATACAAGCAGAGCCTTTATAAGACATAGGGTTTATATACCAGTAAGAATGGAAGCGTTGGAAGATCAGATTACTACTCAGCCCCTGCTATTACCCAATCACTCATACTACAGAAGGTCAGGAGGCCTTGTTACTCTCAATAATGAAGACAATCAGCAGAAAATGGCTGCCAGAAACACAAACAAAACTTCCAGTCTACACAACAGGCCTCTATCAAGATTATGCCACCTGAGCAGAACACAGAAACCTCACTTTAAAAGCATAGAAAGAACACCCACAAATAGAAAATCCAAGTGTCAGTATGAAAAAGCAGTTTACAATTTAGTAATTTAAATAAACCAAAAACAATTATAGTAATGCACACTATTACATTTCCTAGTTGTAGCCACTAAATGAAAGTTTTAAACAGATCAAGGAGCAGACTAGAGAATGCTTTTAACAGACAAAAATGCACAAAGTTTCGGATAGAGCAATCACAAACAGAAAATACAACTCTCAGTATGAAAAAGCAGTTTACAGTTAAGTAATGTTAAAACAGTTTAAAACAGTACATAAATGCAGTAAAACAATAAAAAAGCTTTATAACAGTGCAAAAATATAGTAGATCAACTGTATAGCACAATTATAAGTGTTTCAGAAGTGCAATTCAGTGAAATACGTGTAAGAAATAACTTAGCCTGCTCTTGGAATCTTAAGGAATTTCCACTTATGCAATGCAATCCAGAGCCTGACAATACAAGCAGAGCCTTTATAAGACACAGGGTTTATATACCAGTAAGAATGGAAGCGTTGGAAGATCAGATTACTACTCAGCCCCTGCTATTACCCAATCACTCATACTACAGAAGGTCAGGAGGCCTTGTTACTCTCAATAATGGAGACAATCAGCAGAAAATGGCTGCCAGAAACACAAACAAAACTTCCAAAGATTATGCCACCTGAGCAGAACACAGAAACCTCACTTTAAAAGCATAGAAAGAACACCCACAAATAGAAAATCCAAGTCTCAGTATGAAAACGCAGTTTACAATTTAGCAATTTAAATAAAACAAAAACAATTATAGTAATGCACACTATTACATTTCCTAGCTGTAGCCACCAAATTAAAGTTTTAAACAGATCAAGGAGCAGACTAGAGAATGCTTTTAACAAACAAAAATGCACATAAAGTTTCGGATAGAGCAATCACAAACAGAAAATACAACTCTCAGTATGAAAAAGCAGTTTACAGTTAAGTAATGTTAAAACAGTTTAAAACAGTACATAAATGCAGTGAAACAAAAAAAAAAGCTTTATAACAGTGCAAAAATATAGTAGATCAACTATATAGCACAATTATAAGTGTTTCAGAAGTGCAATTCAGTGAAATAAGTGTAAGAAATAACTTAGCCTGCTCTTGGAATCTTAAGGAATTTCCACTTATGCAATGCAATCCAGAGCCTGACAATTGTTGGCTGAAGTAAATATATATATAGTGCATTATAGTGATTATACGTAGTAGTTTGACCTGTGGAAGATGGCAGCACAGATCTTTGCTGGAAAAAGTGCAGTACCAGTAAGGGCATTGCTGGTGCTCATCATGACCCACTGTGCATAGCACAGTCACAAAAGATAAATGATTTTGAAGCCTTAGATTGGCATGTGTAACATGTTTTTATCCATTTATTGACCAGATTAAAGGATGGAAGTAGGAGTATAGGAAAAACATGCAAAGGGAAAACAAACTGGGGTAGAACAGAAGGCAAGCATCTCTGGAATGAGCAGAATGGATATGGGGAAGGTGCCCAGTTTCATACATAAAGATACGCTTAGTTGGGGAGGGAAGTAAGGGACATAAGATGAAGGTAAGAAGGTTAGGTTACATAGCAGAGAAAGAAAGACACAACTGCCAGGGTGTCTGGTATCTCAGTGAGAGAGGAGCAACACAGTGGTGAATGTGACATGAAACAAGCAGAACGAAGACAGTGTTGAGGGGAGGTTTGAACATCCAGCATATTTCCATGGACACAAGAGGTAGGGGAACACACAAGGATAGGGTTGAGGATGTGGTGTTTGCAGCTCCAGACTCTGCCAGCTTTGACCCAGTGAGAGATTACTTGCCACCTTGTGCACTATCACCATTGGGCCCTGTGGTAGAGAGATTGCTGAACAGGGATGCCAGAGGTGGTTTCCATTTGGCCAGTTCAGGTATCCAACTTCCTGTTGATAATCTCCCCTACAATGTCTGTCAGCTGCTGATGAGTAAGAAAGGTGTCACTTCCACTGGAACTGTTACTAGTGACAACAGTTCCATTATCCAGTGCAGGACTACCTGAAGTGGGTGGTACAGGTAGTGCAGGAGGTGTGAAGGTGACCGCAGAAGGCAAATGTACATATACAAAGAAAAAATGCTCATAGATTATAAGCAGAGGATATTGACAAAGACTGTTCATAACACAGATGTCCACAGTGACAAAAATGTTGCAGACTTATTTCCTGCATCTGATGGTTTGGGTAGTATAATAAGACAGAATTATCAGCTGAAAAATTATAATAACACAAATAGGGTGGAGGTGGGCGGATCGAACTCACAATCATCATCCAAATGTAGGAGTACAGTTTTAACATCCTGACCCACAAGTTCAAGTATATGGTAATATGCATGCACAAACACACACTAAAAACATTCAGTAGTCATATTCCACTTGAGGCATGGCATGGACCATGCATGCACAGTGTTCCTTGCAGTGACCCAGGAATGTGCAAGGCATCGAGGAGCCTTGAGAGCAATGGTTATCTGGTGTGCTCTTTGTGCATATTCAAAGACTTAGAAACAATAGTCAGTTGAGCTTTAATCATCATGCCCAGCCAAGTGAAGCTGCATGATATCAACACATTGGTAGGAAGAGAGTCTCATTGCACTATGAAAGAAACTGTTAAGAAGTATATATGCTTTACTCTTGTCTACTTTGATCTGAAGCTATATGCAAGCCATTGTCTCTCTGCCAATGACATGGCATACTGCACTCACCTCCATCTGGCATGATCTTTCCATGCTGCTTGCTCCTCCAATGACTTTTCTTCTAACCCAGACTGCATTGCCTCAAATGCTGGGGACTACTGTCCCTGCAAGTGCCCACCCTGCTGTGATTGCTTTCTGAGTATGCTATTATGTAACACTGCACACACAAAGTATTTTTGCACATGAGCAAGGTTCATACTACTGGGCACCACCGGATGGATACAGACAGTGAAAGCATGCTTTCAGCAGCCCAAACTATACTGTCAGTAATGTTTCTTGATTGGGTTTGGACATGGTTTTATCATTAGTCTGTTTGATTCTGAGAATTTCTAATGAGTGCCATGAGACAAGTTCCATTGATGCTCTTGTAGGAAATCACTCAGTGCAAATCTTTGGTACAGATCACAGTTGTGAAATATGTGGCAGTTGTGATAACTGCCTAGTTGGGCTTCTCATGCATCGTGGATGATACCTTGTGCATTACAGACCACCTGGCATTTGATGGAGTGATACCCTTTATGGTTCAGGTACGTCCTTTCCAGTTCACCCAGTGGGACCTTTATTTCAATGTGGGAATACACTATGGGCCCCAGTACCTCAGGGGAAATGGGCTACATCTTGAAAATCCCACATGGCATTGGCTGTCTACTCTGAAGTGTATTAGAACCACACATGCTCCCTCCCACATTAAAGCATAGCATACAGAAATTGATGGCGCATTCTCAAGGCAGATGCCTGCGATATCTCCCCTGTGCCCATAGAAGCTCACTGAGAGGTCCCCATAGCTTATACATGCAAAGTCACTTGGATAGGTACTGCATGACTCTCACAGGGCTGTAGACATTTCCACATTTTTTAGATGGTGTCTTTATCTACACTGTACCAGTCCACAATGTCAGTGATATGGAGTCCATGAAATGTTAAACACGGTTGGATGACACAGCACCTCCAGGTTCAACATCATGCATCATTGGGCATAGCAGTGACTATAAGACCCTGTTGTAAATGTATGTTTACTAATGCAGTGGTAACCCCTAACTTTATTACTCTAAACTGGAGCATTTGGCCAAGTTCAAATACACTGTGGGTGTCGCCCGCATTGCACAGCATTTATACATTCACAAATTACTCTGCCATCATGTTTTGTCTCTTTAGCATACACAGAGAGTCTAATATAATAATGTTGCTCATTACCATGTAATTTTGCAGCAAGTAGCATATACTGTGGTCATCCCTACTGCTTTAACTGTCTACATCATGGAGCCTGTTTTTCTGAATTGCACACATTGTGTAGGTGGCTGTTCATCACACAAATTCACTTGCCATGATGCAATAAAGTTTTCTGAATCTCAGTCATAGTCTCAGTGCAGTAATTTATTCCCTTACATTATCAGCTCTACCATCTATTTATCTAACACTTCCCTACTTGTATTCCTCCTAACATCTATCCAAACTCAAGCTACCCACTCTAGCCCTGACCATCTTCCCAAAGTACCTTAAAACTGCAGTTCATGTTTTTCCCTACCTTATATCTGTCCTCATCAATATATAATATATATATATATATATATATATATATATATATATATATATATATATATACATATATATATATATATATATACATATATACATACACACACATACATATATATATATATATATATATATATATATATATATATACACACACACACATGCACACACATATACACACACACACACACACACACACACACACACACACACACACACACACACACACAAGAATGCCACTTCTTCCAGTGCTGCAAGCACTCCTACATCCTTCCACTCTACAAAGGTGGTCCATCTACAGAAATGAATAACTTCTGACTATTTCTATTCTCTCTCAACTACCCAAGATCCTGGAAAATATATACATTCACAGCTGCTCCACCACTTTTTTCTCTAATAACTTTCTAGCCCCATCACAGCATGGTCTTTGTCTTTCTCACAGTACTGACACAGCTCTTTTATCCTTTTTCCATACAGTTCATCTGCACAGAGATAACAACTCCTTGGTATCTGCAATATTTCTTGACCTCCCTAAGGCTTTTATCTCCAATAAAATTTAAAGTGCCAAATAGATTCCACCTCCTTTCTTCTTGGTACTCCGGTAGGAGCTCCATATGGGTCCATATTAAGCCCTATCCTAGTCAACATTTTTATCAATGATTTTCATTTCCAGTCCAGAAACTCTACCATTATTAAATATGCAGACAATTTCACCATCATCTACTCCATGAAATTCCTGTATAAACTCCAATCATCCTTCTTTTCCATAAAATCTTGGCTAAGAAAAGCAAACTGATGCTGTTCATCCCTAAAGCCAACCAAAATTCTGCAATCACATTCACCCTCATCTCTTCAAATGTGACCGCCTTTGGACAGGTTAATCACATTAAACTACCAGGACTAACCATAGCTCAAAACATGGAATTTGACTGCCACATCCAAAAAAATCATCATTATAAAAAAAAAAAAAAAAAGAAAAAAGAAAAACTAGGCTTGCTCTACTGAACCAAAGTCTGTCTCTTGAAATCCAGTAGGAAAAATATCACAATTACTTTACTTCTCCTCATCCTCCTTTGTGTTGCCTCCACTTTCACATAACTTCAAGCCTTCAAACTCTCTAAACTGGAAACAAAATATAACAAAAATAGCCACATTTGCATCCAGCTAACCCTCATATAACTATCACTATAAAGCTTTCATACAGTTCAATTGGCTTGAGCACCCTAATTGATTAAACTCCATCAACTAAAACAAGCTGATAATATACTACGCTTTCTCTACAAGTGTCCATCACTATCTTCACTCATGTCATGGTACATCCCTTTGCAATCTCTTAGATCATCTGACAAACATCTCTCTTGCATCATCTTTTCCAATACTGCCCTCTACTCCTCTCAAGTAACCATACTCAGGAATGTTCTTCCATTTTCTGTACAGGAAACTACAAACCTTCACCAATTCAAGTCATGACTAAAATATCACATTCTCTCCAACTGGATTTGTCACTGTGCATCCACACCTGGGTGATCTTGTAACACATCTCTAAAATTCATATCATCTTCTTTCTACTTCACCCAATCATACAAAAATAATCTCACAATTTCTATAAATATTCATTTACAAATGCCCTCTTAGTCCTGTTATGAGCTTCATCTCATAAGTATTTTGTGCTCAGCTCTTTCTTACCCTTTTCACTTCAATCCTTTCAAACACAACCATTTCTCCATTGTTTCCTCCCTCCTCCACAGCCTTATTACTCCAGCCTTATTCATAAATCTGTCCACCAGAAATACTGATAAACATATTTGTGTTACCTCAGTTGCAAGCACAACAGCCAAACACTACTCATATCAAATGCATATATCTCCATTAATTGTATCCTTTATTTTTTTTTTAATCCTCTCATACAATACTTTTATGTTAATCTGTGACTGTTTTCTTTTCTTTTTTCTTTTATGTACAATTCTATTCACTATTATTGTTATATAGCCAGTGTTTTGTTGGAGCTTTTAACCCAGGTCCTCCACTGAAATCAGGCTCTAATTGAATCAAGTGAAGCATTTTATCGACAAAGAAACCATCAAAGAACCAAATAAACGCTTAATGCCTCAGACTCCACCAGGAAGACACCAACAAACGGAACATAAAAAACACTGTTTTAATCCATAAACTTCACAAATATTAAGCACTTTCATCCACTAAAACGTGAACTTCATCAGAACAAACGTTAATCTAAATTACACATTTAAATACACTATTTTTGGCACCAAAGTCACAATCAATGAAAGCATATACTTCCCTTAAAGTGAACCCAACCTCAAAAAACTGAATAACTGTTAGCTTACGAATAAAATAAAATAAAATTCATTAATAATACAAGGCACACATGTACAATTTATATAGGTTCATAGGTAAGTACTAGGCTGTCTGATTGACGGCATCTATAAGCCTAGCCAGAATGTGTTGGCTTTTGTTGCCCCCTTACATTAGTTCCCTGTGCCTCTGTCCAGCAGAGCCACTGCAGTGATCCCCGGAGTAAATTTTCTATTTCTCATCCACTCGTCAAGGTTTCTCTTGAAGAGTGTTAGTGAGGGGCTCTGCCTAATGTAGATTGGAATCCTGTTCCAAAGCATGAGGAGTCTCTGGGACAGGAATCTATCCCTCCAGCACATCCTATTTATCGTTGTGGTGAGGTTTAGATCCCTAGAGCATGTGGTTCTTGGGGATTTGTTTTTTTTTAGGTGGAGCATGTCCATCAATTCTGGGTTGGACATGGCCTTCTATGTCACGCAGAGATCACCTCTGAGTAAGCGGTATGTAACCGAGTACAGCTGGAGTTTCTTCAGTTGGGCTGTATAGGGCATATGTTTTAGGCCAGTAATCCTCTTGGTGAGGTACTTCTGTGGTCTTTCCAGCTGTCGCAGGTGTCTTGTAAGGTACATCCCAAATGGGGCGTTGTACTCTATGATGGGTCTGATGAGTGATGAGTAGAGGGACACAATAACCTCTTTTGTTCTAGATGCAAACCCTTTTGTGATTAGGTGGGCCACATAGAAGGATTTTCTAACCACCTTGGCAATATGATTATCAAAGGAGAGATTACTGTCTACTTGGGTCCCCAGATCCCTTATTACATTTTCTGTATTTAGGGGACTACCACATATGTGGTAGTTCATAGGTACTTTGTTTTTTCCAAAGGGGATGACTATGCACTTTTTGGCATTTAGCTTGAGGCCATGATTTTGACACCAGGTATCCGTCTCAGTGAGACCCTTCTGGAGGATGTCTGTATCAACTGGAGGGTCAATTATGGCCCCCAGTTTGCAGTCGTCTGCAAACATGGTAAGCCATAGTCCTCCTGTGCTTGCCTGTACCTCTGAGAAGTATATACCGAACAGGAGGGGGCCCAGGACTGAGCCCTGGGGGATGCCACTTGTAACTGATTTAGAGTCGGACCTAGAGCCTGCAACTCTCACTGTGTGGGTTCTATCCATAAGCCAATCGGCAACCCATCTCATGACATAGGGGTTTATGTTCAGGCTGGTGAGCTTGTCTATAATACCAGAATGGGGAATTGTGTTGAAAGCCTTTGCAAGATCTAGGTAGGCTGTGTGGACCTCCTTTCCCTCATCTAAAGCCTTGGTAACTGTCTCAAAGAAGTCCACCAGGTTTAGGAGGCATGATCTGCCCTTAACAAAGCCAAACTGGGTAGGGTCCAATGTTTGAAGGTTCCCAATGTCTCTGTTAATGAATTCCATAATGATGCACTCCATAGCCTTGCAGACCAGGCTAGTCAGGCTTATAGGGCAATAGTTCCCGGGGTCCGTTGTGGCTCCACCTTTGTGGAGCGGGATAACTGTTGCTGTGCACCACTCTATGGGTATGTAGCCTGTAGAGAGGCTGAGTTTGAACGGTGTGTTTAGGTGAGGGGTTAGTTCATTTTAGAGCTCATGTAAGGCACAGCCTGGGACACCGTCTGGTCCCACTGAAGCTGTATTTTTGGCTTTGGATAGGGCTGTTTTAACCTGTGTGTCAGTGATTGCCGGGGCACTACATTCTACTGGTATGGCTATGAGCCCTTTAGGGGGTGAGAGGGGGGTGAAGTTTGCAATAAACCTGTCTGCCAGAATGTTGGCAATATCAGTCAGTTCAGTGTATTTTGTGCCATTCTGCACTAACTCAGAGCAGATCTGAGAGTTTCCACTTAGGTTCTTGACATAGCTAAAGAATGCTTTGTGATTACCTTTGGAGTCCTTGGCAATTTTTCTTTCAAAGCTAGCCTTGGACGATTTTATGAGGGATCTTAGTTTCTTGCTGATACTGATCAGGGATGTCTTTCCTTCTTGGGATTTTACTCTTTTCTGCAATAGTTTCCTACTTCTATTGTATAGCTTGTTTATGGCAGGGGTCCACCAGACTGGTTTCCTTTTCTTGGAGGAGTGAGTCTTGATTTTACTTGGGATAGCACAACCCATGCATTCTTGCAGGTGCTCATAGAGTGCCTTTGTAAGGGATTCAGCAGCTTGGACAGTGTTGTCCTTTAGCATGGGGGCTGTAAACCTTTCCACCTCAGTCTTAAATAAGGTGAAGTTTGCTTTTGAAAAGTTTTTCACAGTGGTTTCCTTGATTGGGGGTGGGGGCAGAATGTGGATATCCAGAGTGATTAGTCTATGGTCTGATCTAACCAGTGAGGGGTTGACATCCGGTGTAGAACACCAGTCGCCCATGTTGGTGATGACCAGGTCAATATGTTGTCACCTCTGGTGGGGGTGTTGACCAGTTGATCCAGGGCATTTGAGTTTATAAATTCTAGGAAGCGTTGGGCAAGGGAGTTAGTACTTGAGTAGTTCTCCCAGTTAATGTTTGGGTAATTGAAATCACACAATATTAGGGCATTTGGTAGGACTTTCATATTTTCTAGTGTCTCAGAAACGCGGAATGGGGGTCCTGGGTTATGGTGGGTGATCTGTAGTAAGCTACAATTTGAATTGCAGTTTTGCCCATTGTTAGTTGCACATAGATGATCTCTGAGGCATTGTGCTGTGCCACTAACCTGGAGGTGTGGGTATCCTTGATGAATATGGATATACCCCCACCTTTTGTGTTTTGGTCCGGGTTCTGTGACCAAAAAGTATGGCATGAGTTATAGCCTGGTAGTGCTGGGGTGCTCTCTGGAGCCTTAAACCAGGTTTCTGTTACTGCACAGATATCGATGTTCTCCATACTGAAGAGTGCCTCGAGTGCATGCATTTTGAGGTTTAGACTTCTGGCATTGAGTAGCATTACCTTCAGTTTTTGGTTACTTGTGCTATTTATGGTGGTGGGTTTGTCTTTTGAGCCTTGCATAAAAAAGGCACCATGGGGGCGGCAAAAGCCTTGGCCAGTATTCAAAAGCCTAAGGGTGACAGGTGCAAGCCATCTCTTGCGAAGCAATGTGGCTTATCGAGTATGTCATCCCAGGTGAACAGATACTGGATCCCCTTTGAATGACACCAGAAACTTAGCCAATTGTTGAAATTGATCATTTTTTCTTTATACTGTGGCATCATTCTTGGTGAGGGCAGGATGCTACTCAGGGTCAGGGTCATACCGGCTTGGGCTACGTGATCAGAGAGCTCTTCCATGTTTCTTTTCATGTAGTCCAGGGAGGTACATCTCAGGTCATTCACATCAACATGGACAATGACAGAGTCATATTTGTACTTGTTCTGGAGTGACCTGAGTGCTTGTGTTATGTGGCGGATCCTGGCACCCAACAGGCAGCTAACTGTAACCTTCTTGTCTAGCATAGTTAGTGGGACATCAGTGTGCCTGACTATAGAGTCGCCTATTATTAGTGTGTTGGGTATGTTATTTTGCCTTAAGGGCTGTGATTGAGTGGCACACTGATTATGTGAAGTATGTGTTTCATGGTTTGTGATGGGGTGTGGAATTTGCTTTGGTGTCTGCTTTGGAGGTCTCTGTTGCTTTTGCAGATTTTTATTTAGAGCCTCCGAGTATGTTTTCTTGTATTTATGTGTGTTATTTGCCGGTGTTGGTTTAGTAGGTCTATGTGAGACTGGTGGTGTGCTGCTAGTATTTTCCTTCTCCTCTTGACTGTCAGTTCCAGTCTTGAGTTGAGAAAACTTTGCCTCCAGTTTGGCTGTATAATTGCATCTCTCGCATATATTAGTGTTTGGTGGTAGGAGGAGAGGGTTGTCTGTGTACATGAGGCAGTTGTAACATTGTTTCAAAATGCCAAATTCACCAGTTGGACTGGAGAGTACACCTGAAACTGCCCTTTGAACATGCCTGAATAGGTAAAGTGAGCTGTTTTACTGATTAGCTGGTAGGGATGAATAAAGGGCCTTGTTCTTCTGGACAGTATAGGGGGTCTAGTGCTAGGGTTAATTAGTGCTTGCTATGAGTTTTGAGCAAGTACTGGGCTGTGAAATGAATGGTTTGAGTACTTAAGTTGAAAGTTTGTCTAGTTCCAAAGGAAAATTTGAAGAGCAGACTTCGTGGAGCCGGGAATACTTTAACCCTAGCTAACCAGCACTGCCCGGCGAGCAAAACCGCACAAATGCATTTTTTATAGCAGGGAAATGAAAGAGATAGAAATTAGCCCAAAATTGCCAATAAACTACTAACTTCTGGGCTACAGCAAACAAGGCACACAAATTTCAGAAAGAAACAGATCAAATAAGCAGGCACAATAAGCCTTTAACCAGAAATTCCCAACTCAGAAGGGCAGAATCTAGCCTCTCCTCCCACAAGAGTGCAGACTACAAACCTTCTTAATGTAAAATAACTGGCCTGAAGCCCAAATGCTTAAACCAGAACTAATGCACTTTTAGAATAACAGATACTGAGCCTTCAATCAGCAATTCCCAACTTAGAAAGATGTAAGCTACCTGTCCTGCCACAACAATGCAGTCCACAAACCTTCTTAATGTAAGACAACTGGTTTGAAGCCCAAGTGCTTAAACCAAAAGGCTTAGAATAACAGTTACAATGTAATCAGGCTACTGTCAAGCAGTAATAACTGCAGCAGAATAATACAACTGAGTACTTTTAAGAAGAAGCACAAGCAAAATAAGGTAATAAAGTGGGAAGAAACACAATTACAGTAAAAGCAGATGAATAAAGTGCATTTTTTTATATATAACAACAGAAAATGAGCAAACTGATTCAAACAAATTACCCAATTAACCAGTAAAATAACTCAAAACTGAGCCCTGTTCCAGCAGTCTTCAATCTGACAAGTTCTAACCACACACTCCTGCCATTAGGGTGCAGGGGAACCTTCTCCAAAAACGACGGCCTGGATTAGTGCTCAAGTTATACAAACAAAGCTAGATTCAGCAGGCCTGAATCTAGTCTATGCTACAGCAGACAAGGGGCACCAATATCAGAAAAACAGTTCAAATAAGCAGGCACAGTAAGCCTTTAACCAGAAATCCCCAGCTCAGAAGGGTAGAATCTAGCCTCTCCTCCCACAAGAGTGCAGACCACAAACCTTCTTAATGTAAAATAACTGGCCTGGAGCCCAAGTGCTTAAACCAGAACTAATACACTTTTAGAATAACAGACTTCAATCAGCAATTTCCAACTTAGAAGGATTTAAGCTACCTGTCCTGCCACAACAGTGCAGACCACAAACCTTCCTAATGTAAAACAACTGGTCTGAAGCCCAAGTGCAATAACTAAAAGACTTAGAATAACAGTTACAATTTAATCAGGCTACTACCAAGCAGAAATAAATGCAGCAGAATAAACACAACTGAGTACTTTTAAGAAGAGGCAAAAGCAAAATAAGGTAATAAAGTAGAAAGAAACACAAATACAGTAAAAGTAGATAAAGTGCAAATATTTTTTTTATATAACAATAGAAAACAAGCAAACTGATTTGAAAAGAAATGCCCAATTAACTGGTAAAAAACCTCAGAAGTCTTCAATCAGACAAGTTCAGGGCCTAAGTGGGGATGCCTACTCAAATGCTCTCTCTGTATTAGGTAGAATGAGCTAATGAGACTAGACTAGGATAGAGCTGGGATAGTGCTGATCTCACTGTACTTGGTTGAGTGAGCAAATGAGATAGACCCAGGAGGAGTGTTCAAACACAAATTTACAGAAGGGGCGGTCAATTCCAAAGCCACCAAGATTAATGCCACAACAAGAACAGGGAGAGTGGGTGGGGAAAACTAACTGCAGACTGGGAGAGAACAGAGAGAGAGCTAACAGAAATAATTTCAGAGATAAGGGACTAAGACTTAAACTTCTACACTGCATAACAATAAAGTGAGAAGAATAAACTAACTGCAGATAGGGAGAGAACAGAGAGAGAGCTAACAATTTTCAGTAAATAAATAAGCAGATAAATGCAGTACTATTTGTAACACAATATTCAATGAAACAATAAACAGAAAAAAGAAAAATCAGTACTACCTTATAACACTGCAAGTGTGTACTTAGCTTGTAATAAAGTTGATGTAGGGTATGCAAAAGCTAACCAAACAGCTCCAGTATGCAACTATTCAGCAGAAATAATTTCAGAGATAAGGGACTAAAACTTACACTTCTACACCGAATAACAATGAAGTGAAAAGAATAAACTAACCGCAGACAGGGAGAGAACAGAGAGAGAGCTAACAATTTTCAGTAAACAAATAAATAAGCAGATAAATGCAGTACTATTTTTAACACAATGGGCCGGATTCACGAAGGCTTGCATGGAGTCTAAGAGTAGTGTAAGACTCCATGCAGCCTTCGCGATCCAGGAACAGCCCAAAGTCCATGTAAGAGCCAAGCTAAAACGGCTCTTACACGGAGTGGGCGTGGATAAGCTAATCACCTTACTTGCAGCCGAATAGCATGCAAATGAGGATGATTAGCAATCCAGGAAACCCAGAACAGCCCGTGTAAGAGCCGTTTTAGCTGCAGAAATGTACTCCATTGACAACTGAGTACATTTCTGCAAAAACTGCAGTGGAGCCATGACAGCTCCAAATAAAGGGTGCATATGTGTCAGGCAGCATGCCAATGGCCAAATATGTGGCCATTGGCAAGGTAACCTGATGCAAATATATTAAAAATATATATTTTTTTCGGCGATTGCCGATGTTTAAACCCAGCGCAGACCCGCGCAAACGGGCTGCGCTGTATAGAACATAAAAACGAAGGTTTTAAACCCACAAATGTGGGTTTTATGCAATACATGGAATGTCAATGCAGGGACCAGCAGACTAAAACCAACATGGCCACCGTGTAGTGGTTGCTAAGGGGGGGAGGCTGAGTCTAAGACATGTAACTAAGCATTAGTAGGCAATCTGATGCAAATGAGTGTAAGGATACTGAATTCCACTGTCACATAGCAAATGAGCACAGTCTGAGTAGTGTAAGAGTTACAGAAGGGGGAGGAACAGAGTAGGAGATAGGTGACATCACAGGGGGGAATGGTAGAAAGAAATGCAGTTCATTGGAGGTCAGAGTTACATGACAGATGTCAGACAGATATCATGGAAAGAGGTGTGCCACTAACTAAGCATGAGAAAGTCAAGAAATGAAAGGTGTACACTGTTGCCTACACCAAAGTTTCTTGCTGGATGTGTATGCACACGTGTGCGCGCCATGAAGCACGAGTAAGGCAGTGTGCGCGCGTGTAAGGTAGACTGAGCATGTGGGAGCGTGTTGGGAGATGTTTAACACTGTTTGCGTGGGCATGCACGCGTTTTAATCCGAATAAGCAGATTCTGAACCGTGGAAGTATGTGTGCACGCGTGTAAGCCACTGTGAGCATGTTTCTGCTGGTTTACACACAGCTCCACCCTGAGGAAACAGAAAGGAAAAAGGAAGCAACAGATTTAGTAGGAAGTTAGCAGGGAATACTGCTGGAGCTAGCAGGTGAAAACAATTAGATGCAGGCAATTACACAGGCAGAATAGTAGCCCAGCCCAGCACTTAAAACTCTGCAAACAGCAGTGCAGGATGTTTCTCCCAAGAGACACTGCAAGACAGGAGTTAAGTTATCAGAAGTGAAAACTGGAAAAGCTGAACTCAGAGCAGAAATGTTAGGGGCTGCCATAGCTGTCATAATGAGACATAGGCGACTTGCTGAGGGTGGTGACAATGCAGATGGTGCCAGACAACCTACAGTGAGGAGACGGAGAAGAGTGTACAGGCCCAGGGTCACCTACCATGGGTTACATGAGCTGGAGATAGTAGAGCGCTATAGAGTGGACAGAGGCCTCCTGCAGCAAATAGTGGAGCTGTGCAGGCCATGCCTCACACACAGAACCAATAGAGGGGAACCCATCCCAGTGGAAACCAAGGTATGTGTTGGCCTAAGAATACTAGCAACAGGTACCTTCCAGAGACCAACTGGTGATATGATGGGGATATCACAGGCATCAGCCTCCAGGGTACTGCATCAGTTCCTGGATGCCATGTAAGCACATGTCGGTGATCATGTATATTTCCCCAATGCCCGTGAGGTATTGGCCAGCAATATGCATCTCTTCCAGCAAATAGCGGAATACCCTGAGGTACTGGGTGCAATAGACTGCACACACATATGCATCAAAGCACCAGCCGGTGAGCGGGGTAGGGCATACATCAACCGCAAGGGCTTCCCCTCCATCAACTGCCAGGTCATGTGTGATGCCCAGGGCATAATAATGAATGTGTGTGCTGGCTGTCCTGGGAGCTACCATGATTCCCACATCTGGCATTTGACGCAGCTGTACCAGACATTTGCCAATGGGGACATCCCGCACGGACACCTAGTGGGGGATGCAGGTTATGCACTGAAGCCATGGCTGATGACACCCATCAGAAACGCACACACACCTGAACAGGAACGCCATAATGAGGCACACGCACAAACACGTAATGTAATAGAGCGTGTGTTTGGGCTGCTCAAGTCACGGTTCCGGTGTCTGGACACATCTGGTGGAGCCTTGCAGTACACACCAACTACATGTACCCAAATTGTCATGGTATGTGCTATGCTACATAATATGATCTTGCGAAAACAGCTGCAGCAGGACCAGCATAGGGCCGGGCCAAACAACCCCCACCATTGCCAAGGCCATCACAGGCAGAGCGTGACTCGGAGGAGGAACAACCTGAGCCTGCCCCAGTAGGCAGAAGGTGGCGTGCCCAGTATGCCCTGGCCTTGGCAAAGAGGCAATGCATAGCACATACACTGGCTCAGTAGGAACCCTGGGAATGATGCCCCGCTCTGACTCACTCATATAGTAACAGGGATGCCTAACATGACACAACCTGCTCTCAAACATGTACAGGGAAGTGTAATATGCGCATCCGACAGAGGCAGCCCTGCAGCACCACCTGAGGCATGAATGCTATGTGTTAAGTAATGTAACACCATGTACTATATGCACACCTGAGGACACTGACTAACATCCTACCCTCACCAAGCATCATGCCACAACATGACAATGAGATGATCAAGTGCAATAATTGACTGAAGTATCGCAGTTAGTCAAAGGGGATCCAATGTGTGCCAGTCTGGGATGACATGCTGAGCATGACATGATGCACCACCTGCTAGGACTGGCGTGCACCTATCAGTGCAGGCCCTATGGATACTGGCAAAGGCTGTTGTTACCCACAGTGTGCCCTGAATAGGTAAGGCTCAAAACACAAACCTATCTCCATAGGTATCAGAAGGGATAAGAATAAGATAAGGGATAAGTCAAAACAGCAAGATGTATGCAGTCTAAACTCACCCAGTATGGAGAATGTTGATATCTGCGCTGTAACAGAAAACTGAGCCAAGGCTCACAACAGCACCCTAACACTACCAGGTTACACCTCATACTGTGCTGTACAGCCCCAAAACATGGAACAAGCTACAAAACGAGGGTGACTTGCAAGAATTGTCAAGGATAACCACACCCCCATGTTGGTACCACAACAAAAAGCAGCATGGACTAGCCATGGTCAAGTAACAGTGGCTAAAACTGCCCCCCCAGTTTATAGCCTGCTACAGACTACTGTCCCAACACCAGGAACTGCACCTGGCCTATGCTGGAATACATGAATATATCAAGTCCTCCAAACCACATTATATTGGGTGACTGAAAATACCCAGACATAGACTGGGAGCATTATACTAGCTCCAACAGTGTAGGACAAAAGTTCATAGAATCCATAAACCAAAAGGCCCAGGAACAACGTACCACTCCCACAAGAGGGGTAAGCATACTGGATGTGATAATCAGCAACATGGGTACTGGATGGCAAGATGAGAAGTGTATTGCTCACTGGTAAAACCAGACCATAGAGTAATCACACTGGATATACAAATCCTGACCACAGTCCCTGGCCAGAAAATCACAGTGGAAAACATGTGTTAAGCAATATTTGCACTCCTCCAAACTGATGTGGAATCCATTAAAGGTCCTGTGCAGGTGCAAAATATGGGCCACACCTCAGAACCTGTAATACAGCCATTCCATGAACACTGCCAGGAATGCTTGGATTATGCAATTCTAAATTAAAACAAGACACAATGCCATACACGCAGGAATCTGGCATGGTGGACATCAGCCATAACCAAACCATGCAAGAGAATGAGGAAGCTACTACATGATAGAGCAAACATAAACAATGAAGTAATCACTGATCAGTAGTATGGCAATAAAATATGTCCACACATACAATCCACTAAGGCCAGCCACAACAAGTTGAATATGTGAATCCTGAGGCAATGTTACACCTGCCCCAACTACACAGACAACCCCCAACTCCACCCAAGAAATACAAATATATGTGTGAGATGCAACCATCTATCCAAACTGGAGGCTGAGCTCCCTCAACTCAGTACTCCCAAAACTAGTCAGGAGGAGAAGGTAACCACACACACCACAAACACAGTCCCACATAGACCTATCACAACTGCAAACCAAACACATAAACACAGAAAAACATTCCCGGAGGCACAAATTACAAACACAGCACACCAACAGAGGCCTCTAAAGCAGACACCCAATCAAACAACCTCCAAACATAGCACATGCAACACATAGTACACAAAGCTGCTGTGCCAAACAGTCACAGGCCAGAAGGAGAAACAACATGCCTGATACAGTTGTAATAGATGACTCCATAGTCAGACACACTGCTGTCCCACACACCAGACTGAACAAGGGAAAGGGTACAGTAAGCTGCCTGTAGGCTGCCACAATATGCCACATAACAGAAGTATGCAGGTCACTCCAAAGCAAGTAGAAATATGATGCAGTCATAGTCCATGCTGGTGTGAATGACCTGAGATGTACCTCCCTAGACTACATGAAAAGAGACATAGATGAGCTCTCTGATTATGTAGTCCAGGCCGGTATGACACTCACCGTTTGCAGCATCCTACCCTTACCAAGAATAATGCCACAGTACAAACACAGAATGATCAGTCATAGCAAGTGGCACACTTACTGGTGTCATTCCAAGGGGATCCAATGTCTGTCTGCTTGGGATGTCATGCTTGACAAGCCACGCAGCTGTTCTTGAGATGGCTTGCACCTGTTACCCCTGGGCGTCTGAATATTGGATAAGGCCTTTGCCAACTCCATAGAGCCTTTTGTAGGCAAGGCTGAAAAGACTGACCCACCACCCTAGAAAACATAAGTGGGAAGAAACATAAGGGAAATGCTGACCAATGCCAGATGTGTAAACCCCAATATGCATGCTCCCAAGGCCATCCCCAGTATGGAGAACATCGATGTCTGTGCAGTGACAGAAACCTGCTGCAAGCCTCCTGACAGCACACCAGCACTACCAGGTTATACCACGTATCATGTGTCATGGCCCCAAAACCTGGAACAAAACATAAAAGGAGGGTGAGTATCCATAGTCAGCACAGACACCCATACGTCCAGGTAACTGACAATGCACAAGGCATTGGAGCCCACCCATGTGCAACTAACTGTAGGCAAGACTGCTGTACAGTCTGTAGCATTCTACAGACCACACTCTCACACACAGGAACCCCACCCAGCCGTCCTGAAGACACTGGACAGTATGAATGTCCCACCAAATACCAAACAAGGTACCACAAATTACCACATAGGTGGTAAACCATTATGTATGGAAGGATTAACCAGGGACCTAGGGACACAAGTGGACAGTAACCTGTTATGTGACACCCACATTGCCAATGTGGCTAGGAAGACTGTCTACATTTGACACTGTATCAGGAAAGGATTCACATCTATGTCAACAGAGGTCATTGTGCCCCTATACTGTTCTCTAATCACACCCATAATCTAGTACAATGCCTCATATGGGATGTACCTTACCTGACACCTGCAGCAGTTAGAAAGACCTCAAAGGTACCTCACCAAGAGGATGAAGGGTCTCAAATATATGTCATATGCTGCCTGGCTGTAGACACCCCAGCTGAATGCAGTCACATACTGCCTACACAGAGGCATTGCATGCCTGTTGTAGAAGGCCATGCCCAACACAGGAGTAATGGACATGCTCCACCCCAGAAAACTCAAATCCATCGGAGCTGTGAGAGTGATAGATGTCAACCTCAACAAATAATGAAATAGGATGTGCTGGTGGGACAGATACATAATCCAGAGGCTCCCCACACCCTGGACCAGAATCCCACTCCATGTTAGGCAGAGCCCTCACTGACACTCTTCAACAGGAATCTTGCCAAGTGGATGGATGATTGTAGAGTTACACTGGGGGTCTTCACTGTGTCATGTCCAGACAGAGGCACAGCAAAGCAAATCATAAATGGCCATAATATTCACATAGCAAGGGGTGGCAAAAGCCACACACACTCTGGCTAGGCTAACAAATGCCCTAGGGTGGATAGCCTAGTATGAACCTATGAACCTATGAAGATACAAATTGTACAGGACACTAAGGATAATCCCAAGGCTTTCACAACTGATGGTAGGAACCATTTTGGGAATTCACAGATATGCCCTGAATCACACAAATATCACAAACACACACACATATTGCCAACATACATCCTGACAGTTGCAGTGCAAACCCCCCCCCACCCCAGAATGCAGAATATCTATCCCAGCAGACTGCTGGCCCCCTGACATTGCAGATGCTGAGGTAACAGCCAACATCTACAAAGCAAAACACACAGCAGCAATGGTATGAGATGGTGTCCTGGGCTTAGTGCAACATGGACTCCAAGATGAATGGAATGCCAAACCACACTACTGCTTAATGTCAGCCTTACCACAGAATATGTACCCAAAGAGCAGTGTACAACAACAGTGGTCCTTCTCAACAAAGTTGTTGCCTGAATGGATACTGAAAACTACTACCCCAGAATCCTGAGAAGCTCGGTCTGCACAGCTATGGAAAGGATCAGCATGTACCACAGACATAAAGATATTGGGGACCTACTGACACCAGACCCTACCCAGTGTGGCTTTCTCAAGTACAGATCCTGCCCCTAAACATGTTTGACTCAATTGAAACAGTCATTGAGGTCATTGATGAGGGCAATGTGGTCCACACAGCATAGCTGGACCTTGCAAAGGCTTCTATACAATACCCTATGTGTTCATTATAGATAAGCTCACCAGCTTAAATATAAACCCACATGTCAGTAGAGGGGTTGCAAACCAGACCAAGGACAGAACAGACATGGTCAGACATGCTGCAGCCATGTCAGACTACAAACCAGATATAACTGGCATCCCACAAGGCTTTGTCCTGGGATCTCCCTCGTGTGGTATATATGTCCCATAGGTAGAGGCAAACATGGAAGGACTGTGTCCAAACATGTTTGCAGAGGACTACAAACTGCTCACCACATATGATCCACCAGCTGACACAAGCATCCCACAAAAGGGCCACATAGAAACAGACAACTGGTGCCATAGCCATGTCAGCAAGCTAATTGCAGAAATGGGTATAGTCAACCCCCATGGATATACAGTAAGTCCCCACCAATTACCACATAGGTGTTAACCCATTATGTAGTTAACATGTAATGAGAGACCTGGGGACACAAGGTGATAGATATCCTGCATTGGACAAACATGTGCTGTAGTGTTTACAGAAACATACCATATACCCACCTAATCATGAAGGTTGTCAGATCTAGATAAGGGCAGGTCATTGTGGCTCTGCAGTCATCCTTCATCAGCGGTACAATTGACTACAATAGCCCCTGTGGGATGTACCTCAGCAGACACCTCCATCAACCGTAAAGTCCTCAACAGTACCTCACCAGGAGTATCAAAGAGCTTGCACAGATGCCATGTGTTGCCCGTGTTGCTGGTATCAATAAACATGCTGCACCTTGTACAATCTGAATGGCAGTGAGCTATGCACATGAGAGACCTGAACCCCAGCACTGACTTACATAGGACAAGCTGTACTGCGTGATCCATAGCACAGAAGCCACCCCCACCCATGAGTGAACCCCCAGTACAGGCTACCCATAGAGTCACTTATCAATCTTCCTCAATAGGAATCTTGATGAGTGGATGGGAGATGGTAGCTTTATCCTGGGTATCACTGTCATGTCACAGGTATACTAACCATGACATATGTCATGGCAAACTCCACTTACAATGTGTGTTGAAGGACAAACACACTCTCCAACTAGCATTAGACATGGACTAGGGCACATCGCTAGTGTTTGCAAATGTACACCTATGTTGTGGAATACACTACCAATGTTGGACAAGCCTGGTTTAAGTAGTTCATATCTGAACAGAATGCAACATGGTCAGATGTACACAACTGGCCCCTAACCAGCCTGTAGTGCCCATTATCAAAATGTAAAGCAGTGATAGCACTAAAGCCCAGGATACTGTCCACCACAGTCAAAGTACTACCAGTACACTATACAGTACTACAGTGTTAGGTCCGTGTGAAAGGATGTTGACAGCTGTATGCAAAGTATACCATGCAAACACTGCAGGCACAGTATAATCCTGTTGTGTTCACACACAAAGCAGTTGTACAGTAACTACACAACACGACACACAACACACAACCATAAACGGGTGATATTTGTTGAAGTTCACACTCATCCACAAATATGGAATGCTCACACTGGGCATGCTCACACACTTTGATAAATGAGACATATGTTAGACAACATGCCATGGGAAGGCTGAACTGGGCATGCTCACACACTTAGGCCAAATCTCAGTTTAGCAGTTGGACACACATATCTGGTATTTTTATGTGTTATTCCAGGAACCAACCACATTACAGCAGTCTGCCCAGTGCACACAGTTAAATGACTACAGAGACATACGTGATATAGTGGATCCCTCCCATATGCAAACATCTTCCACAGATGCACAAGTTGTTCATACAAACAGGGAATGCTATGGCAATAAAGATGTGCAAACAGTCTATCATCAACAAATAATGTGCATTTGACAATTAAACATATGGGTGTAGAGGTGAACACTAGGCTGTTTGCCCTAGGGAATGACAGCTTAGCCAGAGTGTGCTTGGTGTCTGCCTCCCCACAGGATGCACATTCCCCTTTCTAAACACCGATGATGTCAGCACCTTATAAGTACAGCAGGAGAAAAGAAACTTACCAATAATGCGAATAGCGCGCTCCGCTAATGTGTCTGTTACAAGTGTCATAACATAGTTAGGTAGGGGTTTGAATCCTGCAAATGATCAGTGTGAGTGGGGTTGGTGTGTGTGTAAGTTTGTGGGAGAAAAATGTCCCTTTTGGCAACTAGGAAAACACACTACAGGATGCACATTCCCCTTTCTAAACACCGATGATGTCAGCACTCTATAAGTACAGCAGGAGAAGAGAAACCTGCCAGTAATGTGAATAGCGTGCTCTGCTAAAGTATCCATCTCGTGTGTCATAACATAGTTAGGTAGGGGCTTGAATCCTGCGAATGGCAAGTGTGTGTGTTTGTCTGAGGGGGGTTAGCGTGTGTGAGGGAAATGTCCCTTTTGGCAACTAGGAGAACAGACTACAGGATGCACATTCCCCTTTCCAAACACTGATGATGTCAGCACTCTATAAGTATAGCAGGAGAAGGGAAACCTTCCAGTAATGCGAATAGCACGCTCTGCTAATGCGTCCGTCTCAAGTGTCATAACATAGTTAGGTAGGGGTTTGAATCCTGTGAATGGCAAGTGTGTGTTTGTGTGAGGGGAGTTAGTGTGTGTGAGGGAAATGTCCCTTTTGGCAACTAGGAGAACAGACTACAGGATGCACATTCCCCTTTCCAAACACTGATGATGTCAGCACTCTATAAGTATAGCAGGAGAAGCTAAACTTCCCAGTAATGCGAATAGCACACTCCGCTAATGCGTCCGTCTCAAGTGTCATAATATAGTTAAGTAGGGGTTTGAATCCTGCGAATGGCAAGTCTGTGTGTTTGTCTGAGGGGGGTTAGTGTGTGTGTGTGAGGGAAATGTCCCTTTTGGCAACTAGGAGAACAGACTACAGGATGCACATTTCCCTTTCTAAACACTGATGATGTCAGCACCCTATAAGTAAAGCAAGAGAAGAAAAACCTCCCAGTAATGCGAATAGCACACTCTGTCAATGTGTCTGTCTTGAGTGATATAACATAGTCAGATAGGGGTTTGAATCCTGCAATTGGCAAGTGTGTGTTTTTGTCTGAGGGGGGTTAGTGTGTGTGCAATTGTATGTGAGGGAAATGTCCCTTTTGGCAACTAGGAGAACAGACTACAGGATGCACATTTCCCTTTCTAAACACTGATGATGTCAGCACCCTATAAGTACAGCAAGAGAAGAGAAACCTCCCAGTAATGCGAATAGCATACTCTGCTAATGTGTCTGTCTTGAGTGTCATAACATAGTCAGATAGGGGCTTGAATCCTGCAATTGGCAAGTGTGTGTTTTTGTCTGAGGGGGGGTTAGTGTGTGAGTGAGGGAAATGTCCCTTTTGGCAACTAAGAGAACAGACTACAGGATGCACATTTCCCTTTCTAAACACTGATGATGTCAGCACCCTATAAGTACAGCAAGAGAAGGAAAACCTCCCAGTAATGAAAATAGCACACTCTGCTAATGTGTCTGTCTCGAGTGACATAACATAGTCAGATAGGGGGTTGAATCCTGCAATTGGCAAGTGTGTGTTTTTGTCTGAGGGGGGTTAGTGTGTGTGCAATTGTGTGTGAGGGAAATGTCCCTTTTGGCAACTAGGAGAACAGACTACAGGATGCACATTTCCCTTTCTAAACACTTATGATGTCAGCACCCTATAAGTACAGCAAGAGAAGAATAAACCTCCCAGTAATGTGAATAGCACACTCTGCTAATGTGTCCGTCTCGAGTGACATAACATAGTCAGATAGGGGTTTGAATCCTGCAATTGGCAAGTGTGTGTTTTTGTCTGAGGGGGGTTAGTGTGTGTGAGGACAATGTCCCTTTTGGCAACTAGGTGAACAGACTACATGATGCACATTCCCCTTTCTAAACACTGTTCAGCTGAAGGTCATGGCTCTGGCACAAGTTGTCTGTTTCTATGATGCCCCTTTGGAAGACGCTTGTGTCGGCTGGGGAGTCGATTATGGTGGCCAGTTCACAGTCATCTGCATATTTGGTCAGCCACAGTCTGTCTGTGTTGGCCTGTACCTCCAATAAATATATACCAAACATGAGAGGTCCCAGGACTGAGCCTTGTGGGACACAACTCGTAACTGGTTTGGAGTCTGGCATGGCTCCAGCAATGCTAACCATGTGGGTTCTGTCCTTGAGCCACTGTGCAATCCATCTAGTGACATAGGGGCTTATATTTAAGCTGGTGAGTTTCTCTACAATGCCCAAGTGGGGTATTGTTGTGAAGGCTTTTGCAAGGTCCAGGTAGGCTGTGTGAACCACCTTCCCCTCATCAATGGCCTTGGTGACTGTTTCAAAGAAATCAACCAGGTTAAACCTGGTAGTGCTGGTGTGCTCTCAGTAGCCCTGCACCAGGCATCTGTTACTGCACAGATATCGATGTTCTCCATGCCAAGGAGTGTTTTGGGTGCATGCATCTGGAGGTTTAGACTTCTGGCGTTGGGTAGCATTACTCTTAGTTTCTTATCCCTTGTGATACCTATGAAGGTGGGTTTGTCATTTGAGCCTTGCCTAACATAGGCACTATGGGGGTAGCAAGAGCCTTTGCCAATATCTGAAAGCCCAGGGGTGACAGGTGCAGGCCATCCCTAGCGAAGCAGGTAGTTCAACAGAAGATGAATATGTGAAGGTGTAGTGCCTGTGATTAGTTAGCAGTAGCATATATGACTGCTCACGTGGACACATGCCAGGTAGGTCATATGCACTGTGTCACAGGCAATGTTCATGTGAACAGGACAAACAGTGACATCCTGTCAAGTGGGACATGGACATACATATAGTAAGCTATGCAGATGGCACTAGGAGTCCACAGAAGCTCTATAACTATGCATTGCAGGTGTGATCAGTATTCCAGGGTAATTGCAAGCAAACATGCATGCAAACAAAGCTACAGTAAACAGGGCTGCATGTAGTCCATTGTACAACAAACAAGCTGTACCAGTTCCAGTAGGTAACACTGCAAATATGCAGGCACTATGCACATGTACATGGAAATACATGAGACAGATGGCTAGGGTCCAGTCTCAGTGCACACAAGTGTACAGACCATGTACTGTCAGGATGTACAATAACTGGATGGAAACCCATGTGCTCATACCTGCAGTAATACACATGTCAAATAACAGACACTGAGCCTTCACTCAGTGGTTCCATACTTAGTAGGATGTATGCTACCTGGCCTGCCACCACAGTATCCCTGACATATATGGGGGCTCTCCCTCCTGTGACAGTTAGTTATGTGTGTTGGGGCTGTCTAGCATGGTATGAGATGTGAGCATGCAATGCTAGGGTGCTCCTGTGTGTCCTGTACCAGTCGTGTAGTACTGCACACATATCAACATCCTCAAACATCTGCATTGCAGAGTCTAGTGTAGGCAACATGCCACTTGCAATTTACATGTCCATCACTGTGTATTACTACATTCATTATCCTATCCCCTGTGCTACCTATGTATGTAGCCTTCTGTTGACATCATTACCACCAGTATGCCAACATGTGCAGATGATACACTATGGTACTTACCATGGGTGTAGACAACAGGACATGACAATCACACACTTACTGCATCAGGCATGCTGTGATATACCCACAATTAATTCAGCACACAGTACTGTTAACAACATGATACTATTACTACACATCTATGTGGTCACCCTGTGCATCAGCAACATGTTAACCTGTACCTGCACAGTTGTTACAGATTGCAGGAGGTGGCACAGTTTCATCATATGCACAGGGTGTGAACTTGGTATGCCTGAGTCAGCCACCGATACCACCAATTGACATGTATGTGTATGTGTGTTGGTGAGGGACAGCAGTAGAAGGTGGGGCAATGTTGATGCAGTGTGTGCGTGTATGCGGTAGCCCTAGGTGTTGTCAATTCGCATGTGTGTATGGATGCACACAGTTCCATCTCATGGCTGCCATATACTGGTGTTTGTGGACAGCCACAGACTGTACCTGCCAGGTCATACAGATCAGTGTCTCTGGCCACGGACACGGTACCTGTGCCTTGCAGGGGTGCTACGGACCGTATCCAGTACCAATCCAGACTGGGTACTGTCATCAGAAGCAGGTGTTCGTTGACTGGACACAGATCCCTGTTGGGCCTGGCCAGAGCCACGTGCACGTGGTCTCCTGGGGCGGTCTGATGACAGCACAGACCCAGCATTGCTGCGGCTGCTGCTGGCACTACGAGGGTGGCCGCGGCCCTGTTGTCGTCCGCAACAACTGCCAGCTGCTGCTGTTGCTGGCATACGGCCACGTCGACGCCTCAACCGCCCACCATCGCCCTGGCTCATGGACATGTAGTTGTGGAACCGGTCTAATATGTCCCCACAATGTCTGTCTATGACATCGGTGAAATCACGGATGGCAGCCGCAATGTCACGCATACTGTCAGTCATGGCTGTGCGACATGCTGTCAGCTCCCTCAGACCCTGTCTGGTGTACCGTTCCATATGTGACTGTGCCTGCATGACAGCCTGAAACACAGCTGAGGTTGTAAGACCTCTGTGGGCACGTCTGACAGGGGCAGTATGCCCACGGATTCTCCCACGAGAACCCCTGGACATCTGTCTGTGTGGTACCATCACTGGGCCATGCCCATGGCTGCTGTGTGGGGAGGCATGTGCCACAGATACCACATTACCCTGGTCAATGCCCACTGTATGCTGTCCATCACCTAGAGACATTGGTGACAAAGGGTGTATTGGCAGGATAACTGTGTGCATTGATGGGGTCGACAGCTGTGTACTGTCAATCGGCTGACCAATGGTGGACCCTGGCATACTTTCCTGTGCCATTACACAGATGTCATCATTATCAGTACCCACGGCACCTGATTCAGGTTCCCTGCTACATGACACCAGAGCAGCAACAGAACCTGTGGGAGGGAAACAGGAAACACAGTTTACAATGTCTACACATTACCAGTGATGCACACATGCACATGTGCACACATGCACAGGTGCACACATGCACACATGCACAGGTGCACAGCTGCACACATGCACACATGCACACGTGCACACATGCACAGGTGCACACATGCACACATGTACAGGTGCACACATGCACACATGCACAGGTGCACACATGCACAGGTGCACATGCACACATGCACATGTGCACACATGCACATGCACATGCACACATGCACAGGTGCACACATGCACACATGCACATGCACAGGTGCACACATGCACATGCACACATGCACAGGTGCACACATGCACACATGCACACATGCACACATGCACACATGCACACAGTTTCACACAATTGTACAGTACTCAGTATGCGTAATATCAACACACAGACACAGACACACCTACATGCATACAAAGAGCACTACTAAGTGAGCCAAATAGTACTATTACTATCAACACTATTACAGGAATTGTTAATACATACTCACCAGCATGGATAGGCTGCATTGCTGTTATACCAGAGGGTCCTGCAGACGTGAAGAAACTAATGTCAGTGGGCACAACTGTGCCATTGTTACTGAGTATGATACAGGTCAGTAGTACAACAGTCGCCTTTCACAGGTCAGCTGCTAATATTGAGGATATCACACTTGCACATTAAATACTATGGTGACAGCTACAAACCAAGGACATACCTCACACATGCATTAACTACCAGTGTACACAACAGTCAACTATACATATGGCATATTACCTGCACGTTCACTGTCTTGCTGCTGCGTGGCTCCAGCCTCCATCATAATGCATGTCTGCTGCTGTTGTTGTTGCTGGCGGACTGGAGCCACTACACTCATGAGTAGTCCCTCCAGTCTGGTGAGTGGGGGATGTGTAGCCACCCCACTACCTGTGGCGACCTGTTGCCTGTGGATATCCGACGCACGCTGATGGACATGTCTAATTAAATCACTGCAGTGATGTCGTACCTGCTCATATGTCCTATTATGCGTGCCTATGTCATTTACCCAACGGACAAGGCCTTGCCACAGTGCAGCCCTCTCCTGCTGATTCTGGCTGGTGCGGGAAAAGAGTATTGCATAATCCCGCACCAGGCTCTGGTGTATCTCCTCATCCTCAGCTGTGGAGTAGGTGGGATTCCGCGGGTGGGCCATGTACCTGAGAAAGAAAATAACCTGGTATCAGCAATATATGTCAGCAGAATTTGGCACACATACTACACATGCTACTCGACTGTTATGATACAACATATCTCACATATGTGGCATCTGTCTGTCTATTGGTGGATACACATGTAGATGGCCAGGTATCAGTGCTCAGCCAGCAACTGTGCAACAGTACCTGGCACACTCCATACGACATACTACCAAACCCCAGCAGTCAGGACACTGATTCAGGTCAAGAGCACCTTCTCACTCTGGGGGTTTGTATCTAGGTACTGTATGGCCTACATCATCAACTACTGTGAGCTGACCACACACTGATTGCCCTGGATATACATATCCCACCTCCACCACCAGCACAAACGACTATAGTGCATAACATTACAGATACAAACTTTACACTTTGTAACAGTGACATGGTATCCTTTCAGCCCACTGGGCCAGTGGCAGATACAACCCACAATGCTGACCCCTACACAATTACTTTCTACAGACATCTCCGAGAATGCATGGATCATGCAATCCCATATATGACCAAGACACTCTCCACAAAGGGACAGCATCCTGTCTGGTGGACCTCAGCCATAGACAGATTGTATTACAGAAGATGGAAGCTACTGCAAGACAGAGCATAATTCCATAAAGGGAGGGCATGTCTGAGCAGCACTAGTAAGGATCTATTTTCCTTCATACAAAATTCATGGGCAACTTTGAGAGGGAAATCAAGAGGGACACTACAGATAACCAGAAGGCCTTCTTCAGTTATGTTAGCAACCCGGTCAGGATCCATCCTCTATGCCCATAGGTAGTACACAACAACAAATATTTCACTGACACCACAGATATCGAGAACATTGTGGCAGACAGGTTCAGTGCAGGTGTCACCCTGCCCTCTCCCCCAAAATAAGGCATAGTTATCCCAACTGACCGTAACCTCCCTGTCATCACAGATGTCCAGGAGAGAGCCACCCTCAGGACAGCAGAATACACAACGTGGATGGGACCTGATGGTATCCCCAGTTGCATGCTACATAAACTCTGACAGGAGCTAAACACACATATAGAAGTGCTATGTAACACTAGCCTGACTACAGGATATGTACCTGTACACTGGCACAGCAGCAGTGGTTCCACTCCACGAAGGAGGCACCTCAACATACCAATACAATACAACACAATACATTACATTACAATACAATACTATACAATATGCTATTGCCCCTGGGACTACAGCAGCGTACTGTTCTGCTACCCAACCATTGTGACACATGTGGTGTGATGGTACCTGCTGCTGTCACACAGTTATACAGGGTGACTCATATGACATATTACCTATCTGACTAACATTCAGCAGGGGTATGTGTGACATGTACTCATGGGGAGTCTTGCTTCTTAACACTGTGTGGTTTATTGCAGGGAATGTCTTATCTGTGGGTAGGAACTCTTACCTCCACATGTGCACTCTATTGCAGTGGCATGGACGACACACAGCAGACATTTAGGTTGTGGATGGTGTGAGGTGTTACTATGGTTGTTGGACATCTGTCATGGGTGTGACTTACAAATGTAAATCCGGGAATGGTAACCTCTTTGTGGGTAGCATATGTGTACTCTGTGGTGTTGTCAGTCACTGTGCATTGGTAATGTGTTTGAGTGCATTGTCACAGTGTTGTACATGTCACTGTGTCCTTCTCCATATCTGTAGCTGTCATGTGAGGTCCATACCATGGCATCCATTATGTGGTGTGGAGGGGTACACCGACCTACATGTCCATAGCTGACACACCATGTCCGCTGACACATACCATGTGCAGGTATTCCAGGGATAGTGTGCCACTGTGAATATTATTGGGGCCACTATTGTACACATTTATGACCCTGTTCACTCCTGACACATGCAGTGGTGGGCAGCCAATAACATATCAGGTGGTTACTGGTGTAGGTGATCTGGAATGTGGTATGGTACTCCGGTTTTGACACTGGTGTTCACTCCATGCCTTTGTCACCAGGCACCTGTTGCAATACATCTGTACACATGTGCCTCACTCAGACTTTATATACATCTCTCTCTCTCTCTATATATATATATATATGTATATAGATATATCTATATGTATATATATATATATATATATATATATATATATATATATATATATGTCCGTATACATATACACATATATATATTGATGTACATATATTGCTATAGATGTGGAGGGGCACAGGGGGTGTGAGTGACAGAGGGGTGGGACAGGCTGTTTAGCAGGTCGTCATATACAGTCATACCTGTAGGTAGTCAGATCAGTCTGTCTATGTATATGTATCTACATATATCTATATCTGTATGTGTGCATTACATAGATATGTTTGTACAATATTCTATCTACATCTGTCTATGTATTCCTACATCTCTCTCTCTATGTATGTATACATATATGCATATCATATATATATATATATATATATATATATATATATATATATATATATATATAGATAGATAGATATACACATACATATGTTGACATACATACGTATCCATATGTTAGACAGGTATATCAACATATTTGTCTACCATACTGTATACACACACTAACATACTGCTAAACATACATAACTGTGAAACCTACTTTGTACATGGCACTACAACCTACAATCAACCAACATTGATATGTGCACATAGATGCTCTCACATACAAATGTATGTACAGCCTTCACTGATAGTTGCTGTATGTCTCCTGCCCTTTACACATCTTCATATACATATGGATACAGACCAATGACACATATGGAGGGTTCACAGTATGTAGACCTTTATAGTATTACTTTACATTACCTGTGTTTGTCACAGCTGCTTGTGTTGCCGTCTGGTTCTCTGTCCTGCTGCTCCACTTCCCAGTTGTCAGCTTTCAGGTAGCTGTTGCTGAACAATTTGTTTGTGTCTGCTTAATTGCAGTTTTCTCTGTCTCTGTCTCTCTCTCTCTCTCTCTGTCTGTCTGTCTCTCACGTCCTTCTCAGGGTGCAATGAAAGTATTGCATGTGTGGGCTGGGAGTACAGCATACTTTTGTAGGTATCTGCATATGCCCATGTGATGGCCTCTGCACCAATTGTTAGCCAGCATTTGCTAATTGCATGCAGCCAGTTGTGTACTGATTGCAGTTCTCACTGTGATTTCAGAACAGTGCTATAAAAAGGTATGTAAGATAGGCGTAGCCCTTTCAGATTTTAAGGCCAGGGACCATGCTGTTATGCTGTGGACAATGTTCTGTGAGTGTAAAGGTTGGTATCTCTCTCATATTTCCAGGTGTGTTGTAGATTAACATTCCTCCATTCATTTTTCCAGTTTCCTGTACTAACTGTGTATGTACACTGACACCTACAACTACTACTACTGTTAATGTGTGTGTGTGTGTGTGTGTGCTTTCCTTTCACTTTTGCTTGCACTTTGTTGCTAAGGCTTCAATAGTTGCCCTTTACAGTCACTACTTGTATGCCTGCTAGGTGTCTTGACTGTAGTGTGCTGCTGTAGCTTTCCTATTTTCCATGTACATTCACACCTTGGAATGCTTGCTATATTTGCTAGGGTGTTACAGCATGCAGTGTGGTCTGGCCATGGTGTGGGCCTTGACATCTATTAGGGTATTTGAGTATGCTGCTGAGCAGGCCCCAGAGACTTTCAGGTTCATCTGTTATGTGCCTCATGGAATGGTACATATCAGTGGGGTACACCACTTAAAATGTCTGGTATGCTGCAGTTGTGACTGTGGGTTAGCATGAGCATATGTATTACTACACTTTTTCTGCCATGCAAGTGATGAATACTTTCAGGACTCCATAGTTACCATTGCATGTGTTACACCTTTCTGCCTACTGTTTGTACATTTCACATGGGGTCTGTGGGGCATCCCTGTAAGTCATTCACTGTTGCTATGTCTAGGCTCTTAACTATTAGAATATGGTGGTGTCAGACCCGTCATGTGTACAGATATTTGCAGGTTGTCCACATTTCTGCCTCATATTTTGGTCAATATCTCATGCACACCTTTTTCTGGCAAGTCACTCTGGGCTCAAGTCAGAATATGGTGACAAACATTCAAGTTTCAGACTGCATACACTTCCAAACATCCCACAAACTGCAGACCCTGTTACTCTCTGAACTGTCTGCGTTTGTTGTAACATTATTTGTAATGTGTCCCTGGTTTTGGGCCTTTGCTCCACATATTTTATTACTTGGTCCAGATGTGTTCCTGTAAGAGGTTGTGGGGTATGAGCAGTGCTTATCCTGCTGTGAGTATGTGTGTGGCTTGCAAGGTGCTATAGTGACATTATTACCTACTAGCTTCCAACTAGCATGGCTGTTTCTGTTCACACACTACTAATATGGAAATCCACTAGTTTTGATAGTAATTCTAAATGGCATGCTTTGTGTACTACACATCTATAATCCCTTTACATTCATTCCTACTATTACATGATATATTTATTTTAGCACAATGTTCTTGTATAAGAGTCATGGCTTAGTGGTAAGTCATGCAGACTACTGTTTCCAAGGTCCTGGGTTCGGGACTCACAGTGGGATTTTATTTTGCTTTTGAACTGATTACAGGACCTGTCAATCAAAGTGACTAAGGCACTTTTAAGCAGTTGAAACTGGGTTAGTGCTGGTTTGCGTGGAGCTCACGCATGCGCACTGGCAGTTAGCTCTGCGCACACCCGCTTACAACTGCTTAAACGTGCTTACTCTTGCGCACATCCGCGCTATTTTCTTTGAAAGAAAAGAAAATGGGGAGACAGGAAAGTGGTGAAAAACGGGTCACAAAGAGGGTAAGACAGTAGGGAAACAAGCTTGGGATGTGCAGGAGGGATGTAGGTAAGGCCCATAGCTGCCCATTTCTTCATCAGCAACAGCTGTGCATATGTATGTAATTTGGTGTGACATTTGAAACCTTCCACCCCTGAGAGAGGTGTCAGGACAACAATAATACTTGTTGTACAGCCAATTGTAATTGATAGGTTCCATGTCCAGTAGACATGTGTGCGGAATGGGCAGCTATGTATGGGGTGTCATTTTTTTGTGGGTACAGAGTGCCCTTTTTTTTTTTTTTCAGGTGAGAGTGGTATGTCAGGTGAAGGAAGTTGGTACAGCTGGGGAGGTAGGTTGGGTAGGTAAACAGACAAGACAAACAAGACGCATACAGGGGCGGTGTATGACACGTGTGGGGGTTACACAATTGACGGGGACGGAGGTTTGGATATCCAGAGCCCATGAGCCCACAGATGGCAACAGTGGAACTGATAACCCCACCCATAGGCAGTTGCCACTGTTCCTTCACTGCCCAGGATGGGGCTGTGCTGGGGGCTGTGTAGGCGGGCAACGGCCATGCGCGTTAGTTCTGCGACCCATGCGTCGAGCTGGCGTAGGGGCTCGAGAACAGAGTCCCGAATCTCCCTATGCACCACAGTCCAGACGCTACGGAGGGTGAGTGGTGGTCCTCCTCTGGCCACACTTGCAGAGGGGGGCGAGCCCCATCCCCTGCAGTGCTTCCACCCGCAGGTGGCACAGGGCCACCGGAGGAGGGTCCAGACTCGGCACTAGTGCCAGGTGCACTCACCAGCTGAGGTGGGAGAGGTGGGTCCGCTGGAACCCGCCTTCCCTGTCGTACTATGTTTTGCATTATGTCATGACAGTTTGGGTTAGTGACATATAATACCATTCACAATTAGCTGTAACAGCATGCATTAGTATTCCCATTAACCAAACACCCAGATATTCACACCATTGAACAGCGTGCATAACACATGCATAATTTGAACAGAAATACACAGTCCAGCAACATGCAGGGTTAATTGATGGCAACAGGCCATCAGGTGTGGATGTATGAACAGGGCAGATGCATCAACAGACATGCAAATATATATGACCCAACAGGACAAATGTCCAGGGGTGTTAATTGTGATTGCACATACAATTTTCACGTGGAATGGGTTATATGTGGTTATAGGGTGGGGTGAAGAAAGTAATATTAACACCTTCGAATAACAATACATACGCTGTACATTTCTAATAGCTACAGTTATATACACACTACTGTTCTAACTACAGTTTCCTATATGATAACTATTTCAACTTGGTGATAGGACTGTTAATGCAACATCAATATACATTTTATGGTTCTTCATACACATTTATATCTAGCTTTGTTCAGCTACATCAGGGCTACATTTGCTTTATATAGCTGTAGACAAGTGTGGATGTTTGGTATATCAGACAAACATCCTATCTGCATATTGCAGACTGAGAGCAACATATCCTGATTTTGGAATACACATTCCAGATGCAGCAACACTTTGAACAGATTTTGCTGTTTGGTTTTGAATCTCACATGCATTTCATTCTGTCTTGACTGCAGTATACTTTATTCAGGGGTTATTACTACTGTATTGCTGGATTCATGGCACTTTCTCACACTCTCTCACTTGCTTTCATTTTACTATTCAGGATGGTACTTCTAGGCTTTATTGACATGTTTTAACAGTAGTTATTACAATCCTTTCCAGCAGTCTCACTTCTGTCATGTTTCAGTATTTCCACAGGGATATATTTCACACATGTGATTTCATCATCTTCTGCAGCTATACTTTTCAGCCTGCTGCAGGTTGTGTACTATTTTCTTACAGGCAGGGCATTTTTATTTCAGAATATATATTGGACAGTTTCATGTTTAGGTTAAACTTACAGGCTGACACACTTTTGTAATCAAGCAATACTTGCATACACTTTCACACTGTTACTTGCAGATTATATTCCTTACTGACTACACTGCACTCTTTTGCTGACTGTCATACTTTTATATTTCTTTACAGTTAGTGGTAGTGGATTACTGACCTGCCTGGTGGTGCAACCGCACCAGCCTATCGCCATAGGCTCTGCAGTTCGCAGAACGGACACCTGCAGCTGTAATATAAATGAAGTAATATTGGAATACACATCTCCATAATATCAGCTAGTTTAATTTCTTACATACATAATTAAATGTTACTTACTCAGTAGTGGGGCATTGGGTGTTTGCCGGGCCTCCTGGATCCAAAGGTTCAGTTGGTCCTGCTTGCATCTCTTCAGGTCCGCATGGTGGTGATGGACCTGCTCACTAGTCCTTGGAATCCCTGTGGCACTGGTGAGATCATGAGCCAACCGGTCCCACGCCTCAGCCCTGTATGCTCCCCAGAGGACCTGGCCCTGCATGAGTTGGGCCTCATGATTATGGACTAGGAGCCAGACCATGTACCTGGACTCCTCAACACCCCACCTCTGTGCTCGGCGACTACCCTCTCCTACTCCTGTCATTCTGCCTGCAGGTCAGTTCTACAATGGTTTATGCTGTGTATTCGCGCCTATGGGGCTTATATAGGCCATTTTCCCTTACATATCTGTGATTGGCCATTTTGGAATTGTATCAACTTCAGTAAACCTGCATTGTCATGCTCTAGTTTGTATTCATTCCTATATATTAGCTATTATTGCATTTACAGGTACTGCTGTCATGGCTTAGTGGTTCTGTACCTTGACTATGGTGTATAGTATCCTGGGTTCGAACCTGGCCACTGCTTTTTATTTTTCATGACTGTCTAGACATGCTGAGGGGTGTGTCTGTGTAAAGGCAGTTTTGATACGGCTTGCTCAACGTCGCCCGTCGGTTAGCTTGTTTGCGCGTTGCGCAGCTCAGCGCAAATGGGGTATGCTGGTTTAAGCCTCATTTGGCTATCGGCACGCATATTACGCTCAGCTCAGTTAGGGGCACATAGATTTAGCGTGTTAAACCACTGCTCAGCTACGGGCACTCATTTTGCACCAGTTAAACCACTGCTCATCTACGGGCAGATGCACTCACTCTGTTAAACTGTAGCTCAGCTATGAGCACGTCTGGCATTTTTTATTCTTTTGTTACTTCACATTTCTTCAATATAAATGGGCTATTTCATTACATTTTACATAACTTGTGGTTTTATGTGTACATATTTGTCAGGGACTTGTTTCCTGCTTATTTTGCAAAAAAAAAAAATTGGTGTTGTGGGGGCTCGAACCATGAATGCCTGCCCTGCAGCCAACATCTCTACCGCTACACTATTGCTTCCTGGTTTATTTTGTATATTTAGTTCTTATATGCTTTCCCACTGACTGCTAACTGTAGCTGCGCTACGGCACGCATAAGCGAAGCACTCACGGTTAAACATCTTTACAATTCAAAAAAAATATATAACATGTTCATTTATATATATTTTATGTTCATAGTCTGTGGGGGCATGTGTTGTGTTGTGTTTATTCACATTTCCGTGGACTCTGTTGTGGGTGTTTACTTTGGGCACTTTTACACTTCTGGGGGCGTGTCCGCTTGCAGGGCTCGGCCTACGGACACGCCCCCTACTGTCTTACACGGACCGTGTTAGACTTAGGTGTGATTCAGCATGCTCTCATGAATATGCAAAGCATGCTGACATCACTCCGTTTAACTGCAGCCTCCGTGTAAGAGTTATAACTCTTACACGGAGGCTTCGTGAATCCTGGGGAGTATTTAATGAAACAATAAACAGAAAAAATAAAATTCAGTACTATCTTATAAAACTGCAAGTTTGTACTTATCTCAGCTTGTAATAAAATTGATGTAGGGTATGCAAAAGCTAACCAGACAGCTCCAGTATGCAACTATTCAGCAAAAATAATTTCAGAGATAAGGGACTAAGACTTAGACTTCTAAACCGAATAACAATGAAGTGAGAAGAATAAACTAACTGCAGACAGGGAGAGAACAGAGAGAGAGCTAACAATTTTCAGTAAACAAATAAGCAGATAAATGCAGTACTATTTTTTAACACAATATTCAATGAAACAATAAACAGAAAAAATAAAAGTCAGTACTATCTTATAATACTGAAGTTTGTATTTATCTCAGTTTGTAATAAACTAATGTATAATTGATTAATAATTGTCACAAACCACATGGGAATAAATCATACTTTAAAAATACTCGAATGCATACACAACATACTCCCCTATCTGATTGAGACATTAAAAAATTAAAAATTTCATACAATCATTTTAATAAAATGCATTTATATTTACATTCATTTAACTCTGTATTTGTAATATGGGTTTAATGGATATATGGTCATTAAGACCAGGCAAGGTGGAAGCATCAATCAACAATTGCCACCATACCTCTCTATAACCCAAGATAGCTTTAAAATTATCTCCCACGGGGTCAGTCCTTATTTGTTCTAATATGGCAAACTTAAATACATGGTCATCCCCACATTTTTCTATGTGTCTATAAAGAGCATTATTGCTATCCTTTCTCCTAATGCTATATAGGTGGTCATAAATTATTTTTTTTTTGAGACATCTCTCAGTTTTTCCTATATAGTAGCATGAACATGCTATGCACTTAGCCATGTATACTAAAAACTTTGAATTACAATTTCCTTGCCTGAATTTAATTCTGGTTTTATTCACATTTTTTAAAATAATCATCTTCCAAAATGGCTTGACATTGATTACAACAACCACATTTTGTTGTATGTTTGATCCTTGTGCCTACACCCCTGCAAATGCTACCCTGTTACAATTTTTTTCTTAATATTACAGCCCATCTTAAAAAAAAGGTGGGCTTGTCACTTATAATGTCCTTAATTTCATTGTCTGCCATCAAAATATTCCAATTGTATGTCAAAATCTTTTTAACTTGATTCACATGTGTGGTGCATTCTAAAATACATGCTCTTTGATAGTTGGTACCATTATCATTAGCATTAAGAACTACATCCTCTCCCCTTTTCAACCCTAAAAGGGGAAGATATTTGTTACCCCATTCTTCCATAACATACTTCTTAACATCTTCCATCATATATTTCGGGTATCCCCTTTCACTAAATAAGAATATAATAAATTCCATTTCGTCTACCATATCAGTATACAAAGAAGTAATTCAAGCAGCCCTTATACACTGCCCTTTGAAAATATTTCTCATTAATTTTCTTGGATGGTTATTAAAATATTCAAGATAACTATTGGAAAATGTGTTCTTCCTATAAATACGCAACTTAAATCCATTAAATTAATTAAATATATAGGTATCCAGGTACGCAATACCCTTTGTGTTGCTTGTATGAGTAAATTTCAGAAACGTACTACTGCTATTTAAATACTCCATAAAGGAATTTAGATTATCAGGTGGGCCATCCCATAGGATAAAATGTCATCCAAAAATCTGGAGTAATGTTGAATGTGCTTGTAGAATCTACTGTTGAAGATGTAGGTGTTTTCCTAGTCCAGCATGACCAGGTTGGCATACATGGGGGCACAAGCAGCCCCCCTGGCTACCCCCTGGTCTGCCGATAATACTCACCCTTAAAGTAGATATAGTTGTGGTCCAGCACAACTGACATACACTCCAGAATAAGGCTGACATAATCCCACTCCAAATTACCATATTTTCTTATACTGTTGAAAAATCCCTCCAAGCCCTCTTGTTTAGGAATACATGAAAAAAGATCCACCACATCAGTGGTTGTGTAAATAAACCCTTCCTTCCATTGGTTGGGGGTTAGACCTCCCAGACACACCCATGAATCTTTGGCCATGTGAGTTATTTTGTCATAAATATGTTTCAACCATCTGTCAATGGCTAATCCTATAGGAAATGTTTTAGAGTGACTACCAGAAACAATAGGGTGGAAGGGGGGGTTACTGATGCTTTTGTGAATCTTATGTATTCCTACAATGGTGGCCAATATAGGAAATTCAACCTTTAAAAAATTATATGTGTCCAAGGTAATCCTATTATCAACAAGAAATTCCTCTAAATACATATCTATTTATTTATATGCTATGTCAATTTCATTAATGGAAACTGTTTCATAGTTACCCGGCATCTGAAGTATCTCATACATTTTCATAATATACTCCATAGCATCATATATAACCATATAACCCCCCCCCCCCTTTATCTGGTTTCATCACTCGGATGTTATGATCTTCCTTGAGTTCCTTAAGAATTTTTAGTTCATCACTTGATAAATTGCTTCTAGAATTCCTAGCTGTAATATTATTATGAAGTATATATTATGTAGGTGGAACGTATACACTTTTTTTCTTAAGAGTATTTGTGCCAGGAACATGAACATTGTCTTGGAACATAATAGCCAAATTAATTTTTCTTAAGAAAAGTTTGATCTCACTTAAACAATCAACTAAATGGAATCAAGTTGTAGGTATATATTTCATTCCTCTGGATAATTAGTCAAAATGTTCAGTCCCTAACACCAAGTTGGTGTAGTTATATATTTTGAAATTATTCAGACTGTTAACTACCCCATTAATTACTATATTTCCAGAAATAATCTGTCTACCATGTTCAAAATCTACCACTGTCTCATGTTCTCCCCCCAAGCCTGGTTCTTGTGGTACCCTTGTGTTGCATATTGCTTATTCTGTTTCCATTCCCAATCTTTTTTTCCACTTCGGATGTTGCTCCTGTTTCCATCCTCTCTGAAAATTTAATCTATCATCCTCATAATGTTTGTTAAGCTCACAATGCACTTCATCCCAATCACCATATCTCATCTCATGATGGTAACCCCCCTTTTTTGTAATATTTCCATGCTTAAATTCCTTCCAGGGATATGCTACATCATTCTTAAACTGCTCAACATCTCTAACAATTTTCCTACTTTTTTTACCATGTATACGTTGTGCCTTCTTTTCCACAATATTAAATTGCTTAACATACAATCTCTCCCATTGTGCAAATAATAAATCATTCACAATATTATGATTGAGCTTTTCAACCTCATTCATTAAAATGCATAATCTCTCATCATTCTTTTTGATCAGCAACTTCATAAAATCAAAACCAAATTGATTAAATAATTGACTGAATTCTTAGTGTGTTTGCTCAGTAACAGTTACAACCATAGGAGTTTTAAAAAAAACGTAAACCCATAGGAACAATATTTAACAATAAACACTTATTAAGGTATGCATTATCCAGTTTCAAACTTTTGATAATACCTAATTTTTTACTAAGAGTGTATGTAAGATATTTCAATGTTCCTGTGGGTGCAGAATTATTATGCACCTCAGTACTTTGTTCCTGATTTACATTACAAAAGTCACAATCAGTTTGAAAAAAGTTTGTTAAGTAAGTTCCGCCTGCCCCATACTGTTCTTAGAATTTAGACTGGATCGAGGACAAGAGCTGTGTCTCACAGTACCTTTTCCAGCCATTCCGGCCATTGAAGCATTAACTGCCACATTCAAATATGTCCTAATTGGCATCCCTCGCTTCGGCTTGGCTGCAGTACGATTAAATTCATCCTCCCAGTTGTATAACGAAAAATCAAAAGTTAAATCCTTGTCCATATTTCTCAGCTCCAAATGAGCCTGCGAGGCTGAAATGTCTAACGCTGAACCTCCACCATTGCCCGCACCCTGACCGTTGGGTATGTCAGGAGTCTGCTGATTTCCGGCTTGCGTATTACTGGGTCCCTGCATCTGTGGTCTGCCAAATGCATTCACACCGGCCTGTGTGAACAGTTCAATAAGTCTGATGACTTCACCCCTTAGTGTTAAGACTTCCGACTGAAGTCTGTGAACATCATCTCTCCCGACCGGAGAATGAGAAGGGGGTACGTCTTCCAAGGAGTCCATGACTGCCAACAAATGAATCAAGGATTTGCAAATATATAACTGCTATTCTATAGATATTGTCTCTGTGAATGTGTAGTGACATTTGAAATGCATGGATTTTGGAAATGTAAGCTGACAATCTATATATTTGTCTCTGTGAATGATTAGTGCAATTTTGACCAATCTTACCTGCTATGTGCTAACTCTTGTTTCTCATCACTACCTTGTCTCTCTTGCCTCCTTAAGTTAACCGGCTCAACATGTGCTTCCAGCATTAGTCTGTATGAATCTAAAGGACCCTCTCCAAATACCAGCGGTTCACCTCACAGCATAACTTCCCTACAATCCCCTCTCAAGGATACCAGAAAAGTATGTCTGTTGAGTAATTCCTGCCAGAAAGACTTTCTACTACTGTACCACTACTACAGGTGTTAAAGCATGTCCTGAGCTAGGACAGCCAGCAGCCTCTACCCCCCTCTTCTGTACCTTAACACCCTCTCTCCCCCATCCTCTATTGTTGTACTCCAACTAACTCCCGTTCATAGCAGCCTGCAATAATAGACCTGTCCACTAGGTGGCACTCTTATCCTAGCCACATCTCCTTCTTATCCACTCTTATGCCTAGCTACGTATCTTAATTTCTCCTGTAGTCCCAGAATTGATATTTAGTCCTCTCACTTTACCCTTTACTACTACTGTCTACAACCACCTTTTCTAGGCTCACTCCTCACTGTCCTTTACCCTCGTCTGACTTTCCAACTTACCTTTTAGAGTCAGTTCTGCTGATTGTTTCCTCTCTAACTGCTTCGACATCTGTCTCTACCCGCTCCATTCGCCCTGCGGGCTCACTCCACTCCCCTCCCTACCCCCAATTTCCACCCACCCCAGGGGTCCTACTCTTCTACTATATAACCACATCCCTTCATCTTCCCATAACTCTCTATACAATTTACCACTGGCCTTCTTCTCTCATATCTGCCTTCTCTTACCACCCCCCTTCATTCTTACCACACCCTCTTCCTTTCCCCTATCCTCACCCTTTATACTTCCATACCTACATACAGACATCCAATAGTATATCCTTCCAATGTATAAACCACCCACCCCACTATATTTCCTACTTTTATAAACCCTTTTTCTATTACCTCCTCTAATCTTTGCGTACTTACTCACCTCCTATGAACACCCACTATATCCATACCCTCACTTCCCTAATAAACACACCAACTCTCCATCCCTACCAGTCCTCTCTATCCATGCAAATATAGCATCTTCACCCAACTACCTACTTGCAAAGTATCATAGAATACTACACATTAAATACAACACTCTAAATCTCAGGAAAGGTCTACTTCTATACAGCATATTCCCTAACCCAAGTTATCCAAGACTACTCCTCTCATTAAAGGATGGTGACATCCACCCTAACCCAGGCCCAACAACAGCTCCTACCACTCTCCATAACCATAATCAGTCTCCTATTCATTCTCTTACTAAACCACCTAACTCCCTCCTACTAGCTCATCTTAACATACGTAGCATTAACAACAAAGTAACTCAACTCCATGCTCTATTACAAGTCTACTCCTTTGACATTCTCTGCTCAACTGAAACATGGCTAAAACCTGTAACCAAAGACAATGAAATCATCCCACCTGGATATAATATCCTCAGACTTGACTGAGTAGCCACGAAGGGTGTAGGGGTTGCTATTCTATTTAAATCTGGCTTACAGTTAACCACATACGACTGTAAATGACCTCTAGATTCCAATGCAGAAATTCTCATTTCCAACCTTCAACTTAACAATGCCAAATCCATCTGTATTATATGTACCTATATACCTTCTGGCAATAACATTGCCACCATGGAAAATATCCTTTCCTGTCTATCCCAACACCTGCCCCACGAAACCATAATCCTGGGTGATATAAACATTGATTGGAACCACTGTTGTAGCAACCTCCCTACCACCCACATTAACATATATGGTTTTGCACAAATCATTACCTCCCCCTCCAGGATAAATAACGCTAACAAGAAAGAAACCATATTAGACTGGATTCTCATAAACAAACATCCTCACATTTATAATTCTGGAACCCCCCCCCCAATGATATAAGTGACCACTCACTGACCTACATAATCAGGCATAAAGCCAGTGCTCCTATTCCAACCTCTATCAGAAATATCAGATCCAAAAAGAATTTTAACCCTGAACTATTCCAAAAGGAACTAAGAGCATGCAATTGGTCCCCCTTAAAACACCTCCCTTTAGAAGAAGCCATTAAATACTTTAACCCTAACTTCCTTGCCATTCTTAACCACCATGCTCCAACCAGACTAATTAAAATCAAAACCAATTCTGCCCCATGGCTCTCAAAAGAAACCAAACACAAACTCCAACTCAGAAATAAACATTGGTCCAAATGGAGAATGACTAAAAATCCTGTAGACCAACAAACCTGTAGACAGTTAAGAAATGACACTAAGAAAGCTATACTCTCTGATAAAAGAAACTACTACCTACAATTTCAACAAGCTAACCATAACAACCCACAAAAAGTCTGGGCTAGCATTAACCAATTATCCATCCAGGTCAATCATCTACACCATACCCATAAAATATAGACCACAAAGATCCCATGCATACAGCCAATACCTTTAATACCTTTTTACTAATGCTATCCAAACACTAGCTAGTCAGCTATCACCTAATAGCTTTACTTTACCTTCCTATAACTCAACCCCACCCCCTCCTTTTCACTTCCAACCTGTCCCAACAACATACGTCCTAACCCTTATACAAAAATTAAAAGCATGCAACTACCTGCTGAATATCTACAACTATCAGCCAAAGCTATCGCCTACCCAATTTCCATTCTGATCAACAGAACTATTAGTGAAGGTCACATCCCCAGCATATGGAAAATCTCCCATATTATCCCCCTCCATAAAGGTGGACACTTCACTGAACTCAAACTACCGCCCCATTGCCCTCCTTTCTCCTTTGGCAAAGATCATGGAAAAATGCATCCACAGGCAATTACTCGACCAATTAATCCAAAATAACGTACTTTCCATTTGTCAACATGGTTTCAGACCTTCACACAGCACTACCACTGCCCTCCTTTCCTTTACCGATTGCATTAACAAAAACGCAGCATTAATAATCTTTCCTCTACACTATTTATTGACCTGTCAAAAGCATTTGACATGGTAAATCACCAGATTCTCACAAAAATACTCAAATCCTTGTCATTAGATGCACTTTCCTTAAAATGGTTCCAGTCCTACCTTGATAAAAGACAACAGGCTGTACTATGGCACAATACTCAATCCACCCTCCTGCCCGTTACCCTTGGTGTCCCTCAAGACTCCATCCTAGGACCTCTCCTCTTCTCCATATTTATTAATGACCTTCATCTAACCATCCCCCAGGCCACATGCATACAATATGCTGATGACTCCACACTGATATGCTCAGCCACATCCACCTCTGGACTTCACTCTCTTACCCAGAAGGTATTTAACACAGTTGAACAATGGTTCTGACAGTGTTGCCTTCTCTTGAACCGCAATAAAACTAAAATCCTCCTCTTAAATCCTACTCACAAGTCCTCTCCTTTTGATTTCTCAGTTACATCCACCAGTGGTATATTATATGACCAGACCCAACCACCAAACTACTTGGCATCACCATTGACAGCAATCTGAACTTTGACACCCATATCAACAATACTATAAAAACTGTCAACAAAAAACTTGGCTGTCTCTATAGGATTAAACCCTTCATTTCACCTGCAACCAAAGCAACTGTAGCTCACACTCATCTAATCTTACACTCCTCTATGCCTCACAGATTTTTACTAACCTATCTAAAAATAACCTTAGAAAACTGGAAATGTCCTACAATAACATTGCCAGATTCGCTACAGGCAACCCATTTAGAACCCACCATTGCATTAACATAAAGCAGCTAGGATGGCTAGAACTACAAAACCTGATTAAATTCCACCAACTAACCATTGCCCAAAAGACTCTTTATAAACCTTCCTGTATTCCTATACTATCTACCCTCATCACCCCCTATAAAAATCTGAAGTCCTTACATTCTTCTCACAAACTTCTTGTACATACCCCTAAACCTAACAACAGGGCTGGCGATTCTCTCTTCTCCAACGCTGTTGGAAAATCCTGGAATTTTCTCCCCAGTGACCTTTCCTCACTTGCCTCTTTATTACTCTTCAAAAACAGACTAAAACTTTTCCTCAGAAGACACTGGTTATGCCCTTGTACTAAACATGACTAATCGTAGGTTCATAGGTTCATACTAGGCTATCTGCCCTAGGGCATTTATAAGCCTAGCCAGAGTGTGTTTGGCTTTCGCCACCCATTTTAAATTAATTTTGCTATGCCCTTTTTCAAGGTTAGTATACTGTGCCTCTGCCTAACAGTGACACAGAAGTGATACCCGGGGTAAACCTACGATCTCCCATCCACTCATCAAGATTCTTCTTGAAGAGAGTCAATGAGGGACTCTGCCTAACCTGGACTGGGATTTTATTCCAGGGAGAAGGGAGCCTCTGGGTTATGAATGTGTCCCTCCAGCATGTCCTATTTATTTCAGTGCTGAGGTTCAAGTCTCTCGAGCGCATAGCTCGATGGCATTTGGATTTTCTGAGGTGCAGCATGTCCATTAATTCCGGGTTGGACATGGCTTTATACATAAGGCACAGATCGCCTCTGAGCAGGCGGTATGCCACTGAGTAGAGCTGGAGTTTCTTTAACCGGGCAGCATATGGCATCTGTTTGAGCCCTTTGATCCTCTTGGTGAGGTACTTTTGGGGTCTTTCCAGTTGCTGCAGGTGTCTGGTAAGGTACATCCCCAAAGGGGCATTGTACTCAATTATGGGCCTGATGAGGGATGAGTAAAGAGGCACGATGACTTCCCCTGATCTAGATGTGAATCCCTTCATGATTAGGTGGGCTATATAAAATGTTTTTCTAACCACTTTGGCCACGTGGCTGTCAAATGAGAGATTGCTATCAACTTGGGTCCCCAGGTCCCTAATTACTTCTTCTGTACTTAATAATAGTCTTAAAAGTGTGGTGAAGCTTGTTAAGGGGGAATTGTAGATCCAACATGTTAGTATATATTGCTATCTGTACTACATGTATGGCATATTACATTGGTAAAACCGAGAGACCCTTCAAGGATAGAATTTATGAACATCTATATGAAATTAGAACTCATAGGGAGACCAATGCTCTATATAAACACAGCACTGCATGTTCAGGTGTATCCAGTTTTAGGTTTGGTATTATTGATACAGTTAGGTATGGTTTGCACAAGGGAGGGGGAGACCTCAAGAACCATTTATTATACAAAGAGCTGATATGGCAGCTCAGGCTGAATTCAAACTCACCACCAGGTTTTAATGACTACATCAGTATAAAATCTGTGCTACATAAAAAAAGCTGAAAGTATATAATAAACCAAAAGACTAAAAAATTTTTATATATTTTTTTAAAATTGTTGCACATTTTTATTACTTGTATTTTATCAGTTGAACAATTATATTATTAATGTTTGCATATAGAATATATATGTGTTTATTAAAGTCTTGAAAGTTGGGGAAGTCTTTTTTAAAATTGGATATTAGGTTTTTGAACCTGTATGCCTTTAAATTATAATTAATGGATTCTTAATTGTTTGTGATTTTATATATAAGTGTATCATGATATCAGTGCTTTCATCTGATGAAGTCTATCTATTAGACGAAAGCGCTCATCTGTTGGTTGGAAGTAAAAAGAATCGATTTTATTACCAGTGTGGTGGTTTGGACTTTATTTTTTTATTACTATGCTACAGCAAACAAGGTGTACCAATTTCAGTAAGAAACAGTTCAAATATGCAGGCACTATAAGCCTTTAACCAGAAATTCCCAGCTCAGAAGGGCAGAGTCCAGCCTCTCCTCCCACAAGAGTGCAGACCACGAACCTTCTTAATGTAAAATAACTGGCCTGAAGCCCAAGTGCTTAAACCAGAACTAATACACTTTTAGAATAACAGACACTGAGCCCTCAATCAGCAGTTCCCAACTTAGAATGATGTAAGCTACCTGTCCTGCCACCACAGTGCAAGCCACAAATCTTCCTAATGTAAAACAACTGGTCTGAAGCCCAAGTGCTTAATCCAAAAGACTTAGAATGATAGCTACACTTTAATAAAGTTACTACCAAGCAGTATTAAATACAATTGAATACTTTAAAGAATGCCTGGATTAGTGCTTAAGTTATACAAACAAAGCTAGATTCAGCAGGCCTGGATCTATTCTATGCTACAGCAAACAAGGTGTACCAATTTCAGTAAGAAGCAGTTCAGATATGCAGGCACTATAAGCCTTTAACCAGACATTCCCAGCTCAGAAGCGGAGAGTCCAGCCTCTCCTCCCACAAGAGTGCAGACCACGAACCCTCTTAATGTAAAATAACTGGCCTGAAGCCCAAGTGCTTAAACCAGAATTAATACACTTTTAGAATAACAGACACTGAGCCCTCAATCAGCAGTTCCCAACTTAGAAGGATGTAAGCTACCTGTTCTGCCACTACAGTGCAGACCACAAACCTTCTTAATGTAAAACAACTGGTCTGAAGCCCAAGTGCTTAAACTAAAAGGCTTAGAATGAGTTACACCAAGCAGTAATAAATATAATTGAGTACTTTTAAGATGACGCAAAAGCAAAATAAAGTAGGAAGAAACACAAATACAGTAAAAGCAGATATATATATATTTTTTTTAAGTGGAAAGAGAGAAAGGAAAGAGAGAAAAGAGTAGCAGAAACTAAGCTGATTGGCCTTCTCAAATGTTCTCCCTGTATTGGGTAGAATTTTGTAATGACACTAGACTGGGAGGAGGGTCCCAGATCAAATTTACACTAGGGGCGGGCAACTGCAAAGCCACCAACTATAAAAACACTATACCAACAGGAAGGGAGGATGGGAAACAAAACTGCAGAAATGTTTCTCACAGCTGAAAAGCAGCAGTGAGCCTTTAAATGAAAGTTTTAAACAGCTAAAGGAGCCTCTAGAAAAAAAGAGTTTAACTGCAACAAGTTATCAGAAACAAACAACCTAACAGATGCTTAATAAAAGTGGACAATTTCCAGTTAATACCTCACACACAGTGAAACTAGCTAAAAAATACACAGTACACAAAGTGCTATAAATAACAAAGAAATAAAGAACAAAATAAACAAAAAACAGGATACTTAATGTTATATATTATAGCTCCAAGTTTCCTCAGTGTCCTTCCTCCGATCAGCTCAGTGTGAAATGGCAGAATACTCACAATTGAACTTCTTAGGTAACAGAAAGTTGAAACCTGAGACAGCTTTCAAGAAAGAAATCTCAAAAGAACCAATGAGGTGCTTAGTCTAAGCTGTAGTCCAGGTGACCTCAGTCAGCCAATGACCTCAAACAATTCTCTCTCACTGAAATGCCTGATGGCTTTGGCTAAACCAAGATGTCCCTGAATATATGCTCAGACACACAGCCTCCAAAAACACTAGGCCCAAATACAAGCCTGAATATGGAAATGCTACAAATATCCCCACTACTTAGAACAAACTGCAGAAATGTTTCTCACAGCTGAAAAGCAGCAGTGAACCTTTAAATGAAAGTTTTAAACAGCTAAAGGAGCCTCTAGAAAAAAGAGTTTAACTGCAACAAGTTATCAGAAACAAACAACCCAACAGATGCTTAATAAAAGTGGACAATTTCCAGTTAATACCTCACACACAGTGAAATTAGCTAGAAAAATACACACTACACAAAGTGCTATAAATAAGAAAGAAATAAAGAACAAAATAAACAAAAAACAGGATACTTAATGTTATATATTATAGCTCCGAGTTTCCTCAGTGTCCTTCCTTCAATCAGCTCAGTGTGAAATGGCAGAATACTCACAACTGTACTTCTTAGGTAACAGAAAGTTGAAACCTGAGACAGCTTTCAAGAAAGAAATCTCAAAAGAATCAATGAGGTGCTTAGTCTAAGCTGTAGTCCAGGTGACCTCAGTCAGCCAATGACCTCAAACAATTCTCTCTCACTGAAATGCCTGATGGCTTTGGTTAAACCAAGATGTCCCTGAATATATGCTCAGACACACAGCCTCCACAAACACTAGGCCCAAATACAAGCCTGAATATGGAAATGCTACAAATATCCCCACTACTTAGAACAAACTGCAGAAATGTTTCTGACAGCTGAAAAGCAGCAGTGAGCCTTTAAATTAAAGTTTTAAACAGCTAAAGGAGCCTCTAGAAAAAAGAGTTTAACTGCAACAAGTTTTCAGAAACAAACAACCCAACAGATGCTTAATAAAAGTGGGCAATTTCCAGTTAATACCTCACACACAGTGAAACTAGCTAGAAAAATACACAGTACACAAAGTGCTATAAATAACAAAGAAATAAAGAACAAAATAAAAGAAAAACAGGATACTTAATGTTATATATTATAGCTCCGAGTTTCCTCAGTGTCCTTCCTTCGATCAGCTCAGTGTGAAATCTCTATCTCTTCAAACTTGGCTCTGCCTACCCCATACTTCTCATGAACTGCTAGACCTTCCTTATTAACTATAAATACCATCTCCCACTGAATTCATTATTTCCAACCTCTATGGTTACTTATTTTACAGTGAACTCTCTTTATTTATAGTACTATACAATACCCTGTCTTCTTTATTTTTCTTTATTATACATTTTAACTGTATGTTATATGGCACCTGCATTTTGCACTGTTTATGATTTTTGCCCTTACTGAAAATTTCTGTGTTAACCTGTAATATGCATTGTATATATCACTGTGGTTGTTATTTTGGTATTTGTTGTTGTTTTCTTGTTTGCGTCTTGGAGCTTATCTCCCCGGGCCTCTACTGAAAATGGACATATATCCAGCTAGACTAGCCCGGTCAACAAATGTAAAATAAAAAATAAATAAATAAGTGAAGCATTTAATCGACAAAGAAACCACCAAAGAACCAAATAAACGCTTAATGCCTCAGACTCCACCAGTAAGCCACCAAGCGGAACATAAAAAACACTGTTTTAATGCATAAACTTCACAAATATTAAGCGCTTTCATCCACTAAAACGTGGACTTCATCAGAACAAACTTTAATCGAAATTACACATTTAAATACACTATTTTTGGCGCCAAAGCCACAATCAATGAAAGCATATACTTCCCTTAAAGTGAACCCAACCTCAAAAAACTGAATAACTGTTACCTTATGAATAAAATAAAATAAAATGCTCTACCCAGTTGGACTTTCACGGAAAAAAGGCAAATAAATAAATAAATAGAATAGAATTAATTGATAGCCAGGTAGAATATATGTATACAGTCCAAGCTGTTAGTGAGGGCAGATGTTAATTCTGGTCAGAAAACCTATGGGTTAAGGGCAAATCATTTGTGTTTAAATGGGACACTAATGCAGAATTCAATATAATGGTACAATCTGCTTATGAAATGTGATTAAACTACAAGCTGTAAAGTCTGTATGCACATTTCTCCCTTATTTTAGGTATAAATGTAAGTTATTGGGCGAAGTTTGATTGAGTTGTGTATACAAAATTCAAAAGCACAAGCTGTTATTTCACATAGTATCTTTAAAAACTCATTTAAAACAATCAGATATCATCAGCTCTCCTGAACAGAGATGTTTGTGTTACTTTGTAAACAATAAAGACAATTCATGGAATTCAGATGAAACAGTAGTGGCTTTTTGCTAAACTTTGTAATAAAAAGGCAGTGTACAGTTGGAGCATGCACTGTATTGCTGCTAAAGACATGCAAAGGGGAGCTGTAACTCATTGTTAAGAAAATGGGCATTAGGGAACAAAAACTGTTACAGTGATGTCCGTCTCAAATGTCCGAGACATTTCAGTAATAATGCAGTAGACCAGCAGTAAATAATTAGTCCTGGACTTGTTACAACCCCCATTACTAAGTCCCTTTCTTACTCTAAACTTTTATCATCCCAGAAAAATCATACCCATAGTAAAACAGTCCTGCTCTTGTACCAACACCATTGCAAATTCTTCTCCTTCTATATTCAAATAAAAAATTCACAAAATTATCACACTTTTACTTAATCTGATTACTGGTCTTGACATTAGTTTCACTGTTTGACAACAAATGAGGCATAGTAATATGGTATCCAGTCTTCTAAAATTATAGTATGATTGTGAAGCCAGGGATAATACCAGACTAAATGAAGCAGTTACAATATTGTGAAACCAGGGATTCCAAGATGGTGGCAGTGGTGTAAGCTGGAGCTGCAGCTTGCCTTCTGGTGCCATGTGCTCTTCTCCACTCTGGTATTCCCCTACAGTTTACGCCACATATGAAGTGCTTCAACCCTGATTGCAAATACAGCATTGTATTTCATTTCTAAAGACTGGTACTGCACTACCAACCAAATGGTAACTGCCAATCACACCAGCTAACACTCTGCACATGAGGTGACTGCCCCCTTCAGCCTGCCTTAGCTTCTCCTCTGGTGTAAGCAGCTCATAACAGATCTCAGAGCTGAGGATCATTTACAAGCACCAACACCTGCATATTGCTGTAAATTACTAAGATATATTGGTAGCTGAAGAGTCTATGACACCTAGAAGGTCAACAAAGAAGAAAACTCAAAAGAGAACTGAAAGCAGCATGGTGGGAAAAGCAGATGGTAATGGTAACTGAAGGAGAGCATTCTTATCTCACCCTACAGAGCCTTGTAAAGAAAAGTGGGAAGGACGGTTTCTTTTCTAAAGGAGAAGGAGAGCAAAAGAAATGAGTCTTAATATTAGTAAAAATGCTATTAGGATAAAGATTGAGGAACAGAGAAAATAAGCATGGAAGATTTACAGTGGTGAGAGGTTGTTAGCATGGCATGAGAATTATACTACTTAAAGTATATATTCCACCAAAAGCAATGAGACAAGATACAAAGAATATTATGGGAACGATTGGGGTCTTTCATCAAAGCTGTATGGTGGTAGACGGGGACTGGAACGCTATAGGACATAAGGAAGACTTCTCTGGAAGGCCAATATATCACAGAATGGTGGATAAGGGCAAGATGGAATAGATGCTACATATCGAAGTAGTAGTGCAACATGGATCAAACATGAAAACATATGCAGTGAGTGTTGAACCACGCACCTATACAAGTTATGTTTTGTTAGCAAGCAAGCCTGTTGTGATAAACGGTATTTTTCAGCATTTCTTCTGAAAAGGAAGACATTTTATAATTGGGTAGATCCATCTTAAAGTGAAATTTTATTACATTTGAATCTAAGCAGTAAAGAGTTGCAAAGGATTTGGATAACTGTAAACTGAACAGTAGAAACATGAGCAGAATGAGAACAAATGAGATATGGAATATTAATCATGGTAGTTAGTTAGAGGGCCGTAAAAAGTAACGGATTTATAGCAGCAGAAAATAATAAGTAGACCACAGTAGGTTGAAGAGCGATTAAAAAGCTAGAATGTCTGTAAAAGTGTATTTAGAAATTTGTATTTAGAAATTAAGAATGAACTTAGAGTTTGTGTCTTTCGGCTTTTCCCGGTTAGGGGTCGTCACAGCGGAACTCCGGTCCGTTAATGATTGGTAGTTGATTTTTACATGCCGAGTTACCAGCCCTGATGCACAACCTTCAACGAAGGTACGCCCATTCACGCATTCCTCCACGCAGAAGACGCTCTAGCTGAGAATTGAACCGGACACTGTCTTACTGTGAGGCAAACTTAGAGTGCGTCTTTGCTTTTCGGTTAGACAGCGGAACTCCCGTCCGCTAATGATTGGCCGTAGAGTTTTACATGCTGGCTTGCCGCGCCTAACCCACAACCTTTAACGGCGAAACGCATTCACGCATGTCGTCACACAGTAGACGCTTTAACTGAGAATCGAACGGGCAACGTCTAACTGTGAGGCGACAACGCTACCGCAGCACCACCACCGCAGTCAAACTTAGAGTAATGGTTTAAAACAACTGCTTTTAATTATAACCCTTGGGCAAAGTTAACTGTTAGCTCAGTGTCTGAGGCAGCTAAAGGATGAAAGGGTGAGAACTAAAAATCAATAATCATGAGAATGTAGAGTAGATATTGACCAATGAAAGTTATGAATGTAGTGGTTAATTATATACTACAGGACATAGATAAGATGAAGATGTTGAGACACTACAGGATATGGATAAGATTTAGAGGTTGACAGTAACACATAGGAAAGTGTAACATATGGGATACAATTGCATCTTCTTCAGTTAACAGAAGTAGAAAGAGAGGTATTAACATCAAAATAAATGGAAATGAAACTATAGAAGCCAATGAGAAAGCAGAATGCAGTGAACCACCTGGAAGTGAATGGATTTCAACAGAACTCTGGAAGAAAGTAACAGGAAATAATAAAAGTATAGGTAGTACTTTTTAGCAATGTTTTTTTTCTAGACAAGAATGTTCCCTTGACTTGGAATGAAGAAGGAGTGGTAGTTATACTGAAGGAGGAGAACGATCCTCCTGATTTAGGGTCATACAAGCCCAATTTGATTCTGCATTATGAGTAAAAAGTGTTTATGATGATTTTGGTAAAATGACTGGCAAAGATATTCCCAAGGATAATAGACCTGGATCAGTATGGATTTACCGAACCATATAACCCTTATAGTTCAAAAAGGAGGCATATACTAATGTTACTAGGTTTGTCACCAAAAAGTATTTGAAAAATTGAGGCATTTGGGTTTCCAGAAACTTGGACAAGATTAGTATTTAATATCTTCAGAGATGCTGAAGCTAGTATAATGTGTGGTGGTGAGCTGTCTAAAGTATTTACTCATATGAGAGGAAATTGATAGAGGCATTTACTTTCATCATTACCATTTGCTTTGTATTTAGAAATATTAGTCAGAAATAGAAGACAAACAAATATAATAGAAAATAAACGGAGAAATACTAACAAGAAAATATCTCTTTTCACAGATAACATATATGTTACCAATCTGGAACATGATATAAAAGTATATTTGATTAAATGATATATCTTACTAGTATAAAAGGATATGAAGTGAATGAATGAAAAAGCAAAGCCTATAGTAATGAATTATGTCCCAACAGGTGACTTAGTAACGACCTTCTCCTTTTTGTCAGGTCATGAGAAGATAAGATACTTGGGAATTTGGCTGAAATAGGATATTGATCAATTAATTTAAATGTAAAGTAATAACTGACAAATAAGCATGGTTGCTTGGTACTACCAGATCTGGAGGCATACTATAAAACCACTCAGACTGGATTAATATATCTGATTCAGGACTTAGAATACATACCTGAATAGAAATGTATGCCACACATATGCCTGATGAGGCAAGTACAGAATCGCATGCGGGTGTTCGATCAGATTTAAGAAAGGAATATAAAAAAATGATGTACAGCCTTATATAAATAAAACTATTAACTTTTCAAGCCCATTGCACTACATTTGTAATTTTCCATTCTGTGGCTTCAGCATCAGTTATGAGCAGTGACCCTCCTTTCTATGCCAATGTGCTCCTGATTTTAAAAGCGAGCATTTCCCCTAGAGAAACACATGAAAAGGGCAATCATGATTGCTAAGTACAGCCATTGTGCTTCTTTAAGTACACGTAAAAACATGCATATAAAGAAATATACATATATATATATATATATATATATATATATATATATATATATATATATATATATATAGGTTCATTCTAGGCTATCTGCCCTAGGGCATTTATAAGCCTAGCCAGAATGTGTTTGGCTTTCGCCACCCATTTTAAATTAATTTTGCTGTGCCCTTTTTCGAGGTTAGTATACTGTGCCTCTGTCTAACAGTGACACAGAAGTGATACCCGGGGTAAACTTTTGATCTCCCATCCACTCATCAAGATTCCTCTTGAAGAGAGTCAATGAGGGACTCTGCCTAACCTGGACTGGGATTTTATTCCAGAGTGAAGGAAGCCTCTGGGTTATGAATCTGTCCCTCCAGCATGTCCTATTTATTTCAGTGCTGAGGTTCAAGTCTCTTGAGCGCATAGCTCGATGGGATTTGGATTTTCTGAAGTGCAGCATGTCCATTAATTCCAGGTTGGACATGGCTTTATACGTCAGGCACAGATCGCCTCTGAACAGGCAGTATGCCACTTAGTAGAGCTGGAGTTTCTTTAACCGGGCAGCATATGGCATCTGTTTGAGCCCTTTGATCCTCTTGGTTAGGTACTTTTGGGGTCTTTCCAGTTGCTGCAGGTGTCTGGTAAGGTACATCCCAAAAGGGGCAATGTACTCAATTATGGGCCTGATGAGGGATGAGTAAAGAGGCACGATGACCTCCCCTGATCTAGATGTGAATCCCTTCATGATTAGGTGGGCTATATAAAATGTTTTTCTAACCACTTTGGCCACGTGGTTGTCAAATGAGAGATTGCTATCAACTTGGGTCCCCAGGTCCCTAATTACGTCTTCTGTACTTAATGGATTACCACCTATGTGGTAATTTGTGGGCACTTTGTTTTTGTCAAAGGGTATGACTATACACTTTTTGGCATTTAGCTTGAGGCCATGGCTCTGGCACCAGTTGTCTGTTTCTATGAGGCCCTTTTGGAGGATGCTTGTGTCGGCTGGAGAGTCGATTATGGTGCCCAGTTTGCAGTCATCTGCGAACGTGGTCAGCCACACTTCTTATTTTTAAACACTTTACATATTCGATTTACTGAAATCTCGATCATATGGTTTCGACCATATGCAATTTGAGATTTCAGTAATATATATATATATATATATATATATATATATAAAATATGTGTCTATGTCAGAAGCTCAAGTTTTCAGAAACTCGAAATTCATATTATTGAGACCTTATGATCCAGTTTCTAAAAACTCAAACTTGATAGAAAAAAAAATCTACCTTTTTTCTACATTTTTTAGGAGGGCAAACCCCTTTGCACCCCCTATATGGGAGGGCTATGCCCCCGAACTCTCTACATATTATATATAGCGACTCCAAGATCACATTACAGTGGAGAAAAGGGTAAATTCCTGGATCCTCACCATACAGTGATCCCCATTCAAAAGCTTTGAGTTTTCAGAAACTCGATCATATCATCTCAACAATATGAATTTTGAGTTTCTGAAACTCATGCTTCTGAAGGGGACCCATGTATGTGTGTGTGTGTGTGTGTGTGTATATATATATATATATATATATATATATATATATATATATATATATATATATATATATATGGGAACACTTCACATAATCGAATTACTGAAATCTCGAATTGCATATGGTCGAAACCATATGATCGAGATTTCAGTAAATCGAATATGTAAAGTGTTAAAAAATAAGAAGTTACTTATATTAAAACGTTAAGTGCACACAGAGGCAAGGAATCCTGTCTTTTCTGCGGTGTTGACAGGAAGTGGGAAATCTCCGTTTTGTGCGTCTGCATACAGCGCAGGATGGGAGATTTCCCTTTTCCCCACTGTAGTGCGATCTCGGAGTTGGTATATTTAAGTAGGGGGGGTGGGGGGTGCAGGGGGGCGATTTGAGTTTTTTTTGTTTTTTACGGTTTCATTTCAGAAGTTCGAGATTCCAAAACTCGATCTTTTGGTCTCGGTTATATGAAATTCGAGATTTTGGGGATTCAAGCTTCTGAAGTGAATCCTATACACACATATATATATATATATATATATATATATATATATATATATACATACATACATACATACACACACACATATATATATATGGGTCTACTTCTAAAACCCACCTCCCAGAAGATCAACTTTCACAATGCTGAAACCACAATTATGAAACTGTGGAAACTCGAACGTCATCTGTTTACTATGGTAATTAAACATCTGGCCAAATGCAAATGAAACTCACAAGGTAAGTAAAACCTACAAAGGTGGGGGGGCTATGTCCCCCCCCCTAACTAAATATAGCAACTCCAGGATCGCACTACAGTGGAAAAAGGGTAATGTTGGACAAGAATTTACTTACTGTAGTAAATAGCCGACATTCAAGGTTCCATAGTTTCATGGCTGAAGTTTTGGCATTGTGACAGTCGATCATATATAGATATAATTATATTATATATATATATATATATATATATATATATATATATATATATGGGTCTACTGCTTTTAATCGAATACCACTTATTCGAAAAAGAACCGATAAAAAGATGAAAAAAAAACAGAAAATACTTACTAATATTACATTGAGTGGGGGGCTTCACCCCCCCCCCCCAACTTAAATATACCAACTCCGAGATCGCACTACAGTGGGGAACAGGTAAATTCCCTATTCCCCACTGTAGTGTGCCATGGTGCTTCAGTTTCCCTGAACGGTTCGTTGAACCATGCTTCCCAGAAGTGCACTTTCGCTTAAGTGCACTTTTGCGTAACCGAGGATCCACTATTCGTTTTTGAACAAGTGGATTTTCGGTCTTTGCCAGTGCACCCATATATATATATATATATATATATATATATATATATATATATATATATATATATATATATATATATATATAGTTTACTATCAACATGTCTAGGTGACTTACCTTAACTGTGAGAAGGTCAAACACGGAGGAGCAAAGAGGCAAAACTGTGAACACAATTCCTATCGACTTTGAAAATGTCGATACATAGCTTGCATTCGCAGCTTTGAGTATTGGTGTTTTGAAGTGCATCACACCACAGTGGGGATTGGGCAAATAACCCTTTTCCTCACTGTAGTGTGATTTTGGAGTTAGAATGTATAAGTAGCAGATGTGTGTGGGGGAGGGGTGCAGGGGTGCTTGCCCCCCTGCAAAACAGTAGGAAATTCTTTGCATCGTAGTATATGTTTTTTTCTGGTGAGCAATTGAATGTCGATTCTTTCCTTCAAAGGAATCGCCATTCTGAGCAGTCAGCTGGATGTTTTTTTTATTGTTTTGGGTTGGGGATGTGCATAGTTGAGGTAAGTCACCTCGACATTCTGATAGTAAACATATATATATATATATATATATATATATATATATATATATATATATATATATGTGTGTGCGTGTGTGTGTGTGTGTGTGTATATGTATATATCTATTATATATATATATATATATATATATATATATATATATATATATATATTGGTTACTATGAAAAGGTTGAAATTCACATGGTCGACGTTCATAACGTCGAAAGTCATTACACCAAATGTTCAAAATACCGAAATAAAATGTCTAAATTTAAATGGTCAAAAAACATCTGCAAACTAACTGTAGTGTTTTTGCAGGGGGGGGGCTGTGCCCCCCTGCACCCCTCCCCCACTACTTATATATTACAACTCCAAGATTGCACAACAGTGCAGACAAGGGAAAATCCTTGCCCTGTTTGCAACATAATGTCGACATGGTAATTTGCATGCAATTCCTGTCGACCACATAAACTACTTAATATTCATGTGTCAACCATATGGGTCGATCTTATGAACATTAGACCAAATGAATTTCAACATTTTGATAGTAAACCATATATATATATATATATATATATATATAGTTATATATATATATATATATATATATATATATATATATATATATATATATATATATATATATATATATATATATATATATATATATATATATATATATATATATATATATATATATATATATAACATATATACACACACACACACACACACACACACACACACACACACACACACATGCACATGCCATAAGAAAGTTTTGAGGAAAAATAGGAGTTGATAGGACTGTAGTACTACTAACACTATTACAACAACCATTAGGAGGAAAAACCTAATAATACTCTGTTGAACTTGACCAGGAAAAAAAAGTGCAATTTAGTACAATTCTTTTAATGAAAGCAGGCATCTGACTAAGTAAGCATTAGCTGTCTACCCTGTGCATCAGACATGAAAAACCCTAACTTACAAAGAGGTGTGTATAGAGCAGGGAGTAGTTATCATCATTTGCACAGGGTGGGGTTGGGGTGGGGGTTGCAAGAGAGCAGGCCTGACAAAGAAGAAGTGTATGTGCCTAAGTTAGAAATCAGGTTAACAGCAAGTATGCATTGTCAGGGTCAGTAGCACTAGTTGAAACAAAGTCAATATTAATGATTTGTGTGTGTGTGTGTGTGTGTGTGTGTGTGTGTGTGTGTGTGTGTGTGTGTGTGTGTGTGTGTATACATGTGTGTGTATGAGGATGCACAGGCAAGATGAACTGTACTCTGTGTGTATTTGTTTGTGTGTTTCAGGGGGTGTGTTCTGCAGGAGCACTGCCAAAACAGTTGCACTTACACTATGCGCTGGCATTCTGGACAGGTGTGAACTGTGCATGGTAGATGATTTAGTTCACTGCTGCCAACCCAAGGATGTAAATTTCCTCTGCCAGGATTTACACTGCTATTTCCATGGCCCTGGCTAGATGTTAGGGTGCTACCTGAATGTGAACAGTGTCTGCTGGACGAGATCTCATCATGACTATGTCCATGATCACGTGGTCCACCACATCTGGTTGTGGGCATCTCAATCACTGACTGAGTAGTGGAAGTAGTACCACTATGGGAGTGGGATCTAGCACAGCTATGCCAGCTAACATCTGACAATGTAGCAGCTCTTCGGCCATGTGGATGCTGACACTCCCCATGCAGACATTCCATAAGAGACACTGCATGACCCATTGTTTCATTCATCCAGTCCAAGGACTCACATACATAGTTAATGGTGTCTCACATGTCGACATGCAATACTATGAATATATCTTCTGATGCCCTGGAGTAACTTGCCTGCGCCTCCACAATGGCTTTACACATACACTGGGTGGTACCTACTGATACAATATTGTCAGAGGCTACTGCTACTCCAACAACAGTCAGTAAGAGCTCAGCAGTTCCAGTGGCAGGTTCACCCTGTGATATGGCAATAAAACACAGCAAAAAGAAATATAATAAAACGTAATCAGATATATGCTACATAACCCTGAGTAAGACAATACTAGATGCAAGTGCAAGTAAAAATGTCAATAAGGTAGATTTAAAGATAAATATATAAATGAATACAACTAAAAAGTTATGCCCATACTATTTGCTGGTGATAGTGGAGCCTCAATGCCAGATGTGGCAAGACAAACAAAATGGAGATGGATAGAGGTATGATAAACATTCAACATACTCAAAAAGACAAATCTATATATAACTCTAAAAATCTATTTTTTTTAAATATTGCTGAATATATATATATATATATATATATATATATATATATATATATATATATATATATATAGACACACACACACACATATACGAATGGCATTTCTGGAGCATCAGTAGTAGACACAATATAGTCATTTTCCACCACTACACAGATGTCTATCACAGCACTGGGCAACCCTTCTGAGGTGAGCTGCTTGAATCCCATATAGTCAACAGCTCTCCATTCTCATGCAAAAACACTGGCTCTCTTTTTTACGTTAATGATCATGTCACTGGCCTGATGTCTGATTGCTGAGTAATCATGGCCAAGGCCACCCACAGCATTCACATTGTCAACCACCTGCCACCAGATACAGTCATGGAAGGGCTTGACAGCTACGGTTTTCACTAAGATGTGTGAGCCATGTTGATGGAGGGCCTGGACTATAACCTCCTTCTCAATACCTGAGAATGCAGGTTTAGGTGGCCTGATTTTTTTAGGTGCCATATCCTTGTGTGGAAATAAAAAATATATATCTATCAGACCAATCAGCAAGGGCTGTATGCTTACAAGATGATCTACACTGGGCAGAAAACAAATCTGCATTTATACAGGCATCATCATGAATTAATACGTGATCTATATGCATACACACATCTAACATATATATGTAACCCCCCCACCCATGGGAATAACAGAAATCAATAAGAGGAAAGACGTGTTAATTTCTGGAATATATAATGACATTAGTAATGAAACAAGTGTATAAAGTGAAACTTTTAAAAATAAGACGACATTCTATATTCAGACATCTGTTAATAATTTTAAGGATTTGTGGGTAGAATGCAACTTTTGTATGTAATATGAGTTAATGGTCATTGTAATAGTGTTATACTTTCCTTACAAAAAGAACATTGCAAATTGTAGACAGCACTCATTTATACAGTACAAATCAGTGACTTCCTACAAATGAGCCATATCCCCCCCAAATCCAGCCGCGGGCAAGACAATAGCACTTCTAATGGGATAACAGCTGTTTATGTCAGGCATATACAACAACCTTACCATAGAACATTTTCTGAAATGTCACTTTTACGTTGCTACTTTTCCTAACATAAATGTATTCACATCGTCAGAGAAATGTTTACATAACCCCCCAGAACATATGATGAGGATCATTGCAATAGCAATGGTATCTTTTATGCAAGCCCAAATGGGACAAGTGCAGATATCACTTTCAATTTTCTAGGAAAACATACTAAACCATAGCTGTATGCAATAGTTGGAAAGAACACAACATACCTTGACAGGAATTATAATAAAGTTCTCCAAAAAGAATGCAATTGCTGCACTTTAGCTCAAACAAACAGCAGTAACTTAAGTTGGTGAATCCAAGCAGTCTTCCCAACTATGATTCAAGTTCCTTAGTGCTTTATATAGTTGCAGATTAACCACTCTGGGCTTGATGAATATTTGAATTAGGTGTAAACTCATTATCACTACTGAATCACTCAATCTGCTCAAAATGTTGAGCAGGTAAGCATTGTGTGAGTACCTTTATGATGCCATGCACACACCGTAGCGGTAGAAGAGCGGGTATTCCCAACTGGTGCTAGCTAATTGTTTGCAAGTGTGACTCATTAGCAGTACTGCTTGACTAATTAAGTGTTTAACACCTACTATTTTGATGTGCACATAGAGAGGATGTGTCAGGGAGAATAGGCTTACAGAAATGTTTGTGATTACTTAGGAGATAACCTTTTTACCATCTATATGAACACATGCTTAAGAGTTTACAGTGTCTCTGTGTAAAAACTGTCTGTAAGTCATACCAAGTACATAAAACTTAAAAATACAAGCAGAAAAGTTGAAAATAAATAAAAAATACAATGCAAGCATAATACAAATGCATTAAAAGTGACTAATGGTCACAGAGAAAAGGGGATAACACATTCTCATATTGCATACATTTGTTCGTAATGTGACATGCTTCAGTAGCATAACTTGTGCAAATATCCCCGTTCAGCCAGACTATCCATCTTATAATGTCTGTGTTGATGTGGCAAACACTATCAATATTTTATGGTAATGTCATGGTTTAATAGTTCAGTTCTCAATGGTGGACATTGGATGGCGCAGTGGTAGCACTGTCGTCTCACAGCAAGAGGTTCTCTGGTTTGATTCTCAGCTGGAGTGCCTTCTGTGTGGAGTCTGCGTGTCCTCCCTGCATTCATGTGGGTTTTCTCCGGGTACTCCGGTTTCCTCCCATGTTACAAGGACATGCATCTGGAGAGTTTCTTCCTAGGCCTCCGCTGAAAATTGGCTTAGTTCCAAGTCAGACTTTCCCGGTAAACAAATGTTAAATAAATAAAATAAACAGGGTGATCTCTGTGTGAAAGTAGGGATCCTTAACATCTACATTGATCTAAGACCATGGTGGACAGAAGTCAACACAAAAAGTCATTTTAAAATTTTCTTTTTCGCTTCATCCTTTGCATGATGCTTGGCATTGTGTGTCATTGACTGCCAGTGGTTACTAAGAGCAAACAACTTTCCCTTCCCAAGGCAAAAACTCAGAATTTTAATTTTGAATGCCATCAGTAGCACAAACAAGACTGGTGGCACTGAGCTTCATTCAGCACTCTGTACAGTATGGCTTGCCAAAAAGATATCTGTTATGTAATTCTATGGCTCAACATGTTAAGACAGTAAGATATGAGCACAGCTAATACAATGTTTAATTCCAGCTTTGACTATTTTGAAGTTGGTATTTACTGTTAAAGTAATGTTTGTATTCTGAAACCTGATGTACATTTTTTTCAGAGTTAGGGTTGTAACAACAGAAGTGTGTATAATGAACAATAAATTAGATCATATTGATATGTGCCTCCTGCAGCTTTATGACTATTGATAATAGTAACAGCAAATTTTTATGTTCATAATTTAACAAATATGCCATGGACTAAAGTGTGAAGAAGTAAAAACAACAACAGAATGAATTGTGAAATATGGATCCTTGATCAAAATCTTTGTAAATATGTCAGGACAAGTAGTCATGAAAGTAAGATATTTTTTAAAAACAGATGTGCTTTTTACTTGTACATTTAGTGCATATGACCTTATATGAGATTATGGACATCCCCTTCCTAAATAAGTCTCATGACATGAAGGCGTGAAAATATGTAACAAAAATGCAGTCATCATGTGGCCACCACTGTTAAAATAATGAATGTTTCAGGGTAATGCCATAGGTGCTGGGTTCAGATCTAGATATTTTAAAAGTGTACCACTTGGATAAATCAGCAGACTGTTTCATGCTTTTTCACATTTTTAAATTGTTTTATAACTTTTATTTTGCTTCTGCCTTTGTGTGATGCTTGACATTGCATGCCAGTGACTGTCGGTGATCACTAGCAGTGAATATCAGTTAACTTATCAGTACAAAAACTCCTTTTCTCCTGACCTCTGCTGAAAATGGATGTTATCCAGTAAACAAAGACAAATAAATTAATAAATAATAAATAAATACATGTTTATTATGCTGTGGGATATAATTTATACCTTTTGGGATGTTACAGTTGTCATTACTGTGATGTAGCCTGATGTTCTTGTGTTTGGCTCAGATAATGCTTATGTCTGTGAACTGCTTTTGCATAGTGCCAAATGTTCAATTTCAGAAGTATATCAAATATTATTTAATGTTTTTGCATTTTAATATTATCTGTGGAACTGTTGGCTACTTGTTATTAACCCACCATTATCCTGCTTATGTCTTAATCATGGTTCTATCTCTGCTTGCTTCCTGTTGGAAACACTTTATTGTGCACAGCATGACAAGATTATTAAGATGACAAACCTAACACGGACGTACCACAAAGATGGTCAGAAGTGTGCCATAAACAAAAATCTCTTCTGTCTTTCTCTCCTTCTCTTTCCTACTGCCTCTCTCTATCTTTCCCTTCTGTCTCATCAATCTTTTTTCCCCTTTTTAAACAAGAAACACCTTTTTAAATTATCAGTTATGATAAAGGCAATCATACATTTATATAAATGAAACAAACCATATTGACAACATCTTAGTTGCAAACATTATATATCACTTATAATCTACCCAATCAAACATTACATAGCTCACTCAAGTCCTGCCTTCTTTTAGACCTCATTCCTCCCTTGTATGTACTGTTCCCACAACACAATTCCCATTTTTCCTATGTAATTTGCTCCTACCCTTTACTAAAGATCCCAATTCCAGTTGTTTTATCTTTGTTACATATTCACTACTTCTAGTACAATTGGTTTAGACTTTGATTTCTGTTTTCTAGTAATTAATTTTTTGGCAGCCACCATAATTAAACCCAGCAAGGCCTTACTATGTCTAGGCAATTCTGATTTTGTATCAAAGATCAGAAAAATCATTTCTCTAGTTAAACCATTTTGCTCACCCAGTATCTCTAATAGAGTTGTCTGCAGGGAATCTTTAAAGTCTGCCAACTCATTACTGTCTCATCAGTCTTTGTCCTCAGCATTTGTGTGAGGCTTGGTACTGAGTGGCAGTTTTAACTGATCTTAAATGACTATGCCTTATGACAAAAACTGGTGAGTTTTTGCCTTCGGCTGTATTAGTCTGCTGTTCCTAGCTTTGCTGTGCTTAGTCTTTCTGTGCGATGCTAAGACAGACTGATAGCACTCTGAGGAGGCAGTTATTATGATGTTGAGCAGTCTGCAGGGTTGAATATACACCATGTACGCTACATACAAACTCCCTTGGTTCATGTTATTTTCATAGTATCTTCAAATGTTTGTGATTTAGCACCTGAAATTGCCTTCCTTTGTGGTGTGGTCTGCTAATAATTTTGTCTATAGACTGTTGATGCAGATTAGCAGGTGTCTGAAAGCAACATAACATCTAAAACTATGACCATTATCATTTGTCATTCAATTTTGCTCTTTTAAATTATGGACACATATGTTGTGCCACAAGCAGTACCCTGCTTTGCCTCTTTTGAAATTCACAGTCCTCCCAAACCTAGTCATATCTTCGTAGCAATAAATGAAAGACATCTGGTCAATTTAAGGAAGCATGGGGTGACAATTATGCAATACTAGACACAATCTAAAAATATTGCTTCTATACACACACAAGGTAGAAGGTATTAGGATTAAATCTTTAGCACTACCATGCATTTTCTAAAGTATCTAAAGTCTGACACATAGATGTATGTATCATATAGTGACTTTAGCACTCAGTGATTTAAATGGAACAAATACCATTGCACAAGGAGCACTACAACATGTCTTAAACATGTGGACAGTCAGTAGATATGAGGACTGTGTATGTATGCACCTGTATTATTCATATAATGATTACTTTACTGCAATGATCATAACACATGGGCAAATGATGATACATAGGTTCATAGGTAGGTACTAGGCTATCTGCCCAAGGGCCTAGCCAACAAGGGTCCCTGGCTTACGTCACCCAAGAAAGTTAATTTCTTGTGCCCCTGTCGAGCAGAGCCACAGAAATGATCCCCGGGGAGTATTTCTTATTTGCCATCCACTTATCAAGATTTTTCTTGAAGAGTGCTAATGAGGAACTTTGCTTGACATAGATGGGTAGCTTGTTCCAGGGTATAGGAAGTCCCTGGGACAGGAATATACCCCTCCAGCATGTCCTGTTTATTGTGGTGACAAGGTTTAGGTCCCTAGAGCATGTAGCTCGAAGGGATTGGGATTTCTTTAGGTGTAGCATGTCCAACAGCTCTGGGTTTAACATCGCTTTATATGTTAGGCAGAGATCTCCTCGGAGTAGGCGATACGCTACAGAGTAAAGCTGGAGTTTTTTGAGACAGTCAGTGTAGGGCATCTGTTTGAGGCCAGTAATCCTCTTTGTGAGGTACTTCTGTGGCCTTTCCAGCTGCTGCAGATGTCTTGTGAGGTACATTCCAAAAGGGATGTTGTACAATATAATGGGTCTAATGAGTGCTGAATAGAGGAGAACAATGACCTCCTTTTTCCTGGATGAGAACCCTTTTGTGATGAGGTGTGCCACATAGAAGGATTTCCTGACTTCTGTGGTGATGTGATTATCAAAGGCGAGACTACTGTCTACCTGGGTCCCAAGGTCTCTTATCACACATTCAGCGTTGTCGACTCCCATTTGGTAGTTCATGGGTACAGAGTTTTTACCAAAGAGGATCACAATGCACTTTTTGGTATTGAGCTTGAGGCCATGCCTCTAACACCAGGCATCTGTCTCAGTGAGGCCCTTCTGTAGGATGTCCACATCATTTGGGGACTCGACTATGGCTCCTAGTTTGCAGTCATCTGCGAACTTAGTTAGCCAGAGACCTTCTGTGTTAGCCTGTACTTCAGAGAAGTAGATACCAAACAGGAGAGGTCCCAGGACTGAGCCCTGTGGTACTCCACTTGTCACTGGTTTGAAGTCAGATTTGGAGTCTGCAACCTTTACAGTGTGGGTTCTGTCAGTGAGCCATTTGGCAACCCATCTTGTGACGCAGGGATTTATACCTAGTTTAGTGAGTTTAGCTATATTTCCAGAATGGGGGATGGTGTCGAAAGCCTTGGCAAGGTCAAGATAGGCTGTGTGAACACCTTACCCTCGTCCATGTCTTTGGTGACTGCCTCAAAGAAGTCGATCAGGGTCAGAAGGCATGATCTGCCTTTCACAAACCCGAAATGGGTGGGGTCCAGAGTTTGGAGGTTACCAATGTCTTTGTTTATGAGTTCCATGATGATACATTCCATGGCCTTGCAGACCAGGTTCATCAGGCTAATAGAGCGATATTTCCCAGGATCAGTGATGGCTCCCCCTTTGTGGAGTGGGATAGCTGTTGCTGTGCGCCATTCAGTGGGCCCAAAGCCTGATGTGAGACTATGATTGAACATGGTGCTTAGGTGGGGAGCCAGTTCATTCTGAAGTTCATGTAAAACACAGCCTGGGATGTTGTTCGGTCCCATGGATGCTGTATTTTTGGTTTTAGAGAGTGCAGCTTTTGCCTGCATAGATGTGATTACAGGGACTCTGCATTCTTCCTGTATAGATATGGGCCCTTTAGGGGGTGAGAGGGGGGTAAAGTTAGCACTGAACCTATCTGCCAGGATGTTGGCAATATCAGTTGGTTCTGTAATTTTCATGCCTTTGTGCTGTAACTCAGAACAAATCTGGGTGTTGCCATTGAGATTCTTGACATAGCTATAGAATGCTTTGTGGTTGCCCTTAGAATCAGTGGCAATTTTGTTTTCATAGCTAGCTAGCTTTGGATGATCTTATAAGGGATCTCAACTTCTTACTGAGGCTGACCAGGGAGCTCCTCCACTCACAGGATTTTACTGTCTTTTGCAACAGTTTCTTCCTTCTGTTGTAGAGTTTGTTTATGGCAGGGGACCACCAGATTGGCTTCCTTTTTTTTGGAGGAGAGCGTCTTGGTTCTGTTTGGGATAGCACGATCCATGCACTTGTGTAAGTGCTTATAGAGTGCATTTGTGTAGGATTCAGCATTCATAACTGTATTGTCCATCTGCATGGGTGTCATGAAGTTCACCACTTCTGTCTTAAGAAGCATGATGTTGGCTTTGGAGAAATTTTTTACCATGGTTTCTTTAATGATGGGTGGGGACGGTATGCGAATATCTAGGGTAATTAGCTTATGGTTGGATCTGACCAACGAGGAGTTGACTTCAGATGTGGAACACCGGTCACTCATGTTGGTAATGACTAGGTCTAGTGGGGGTGTGGATAAGCTGATCCAGGGCATTGGAATTTATGAATTCCAGAAAGCGTTAAGTGAAGGAGTTGGTATATGAGTAGTTTTCCCAGTTAATGGTGGGATAGTTGAAATCGCCCATTCTTAGGGTGTTTGGTTGAACCCTAATATTTTCCAGTATATCAAGAAAAGAGGAGTGGGAATCCTGGGGCATGGTGGGGTAACTGTAGCAAGCTACAATTTGGATTGCAGATTTGCCCAGAGTTAGTTGCATTTGGATAACCTCGGATGCATTATGCTGTGCAACTAGCCTGGAGGTGTGGATATCCTTAATGAATATGGACACACCTCCATCTTTGGTGTTCTGGTCCAGGTTAGATGGCCAAAAAGTGTGGTATGAGTTATAGCCTGGTAATGCAGAGATGGTCTCTAGAGCCTTGAACCAGATCTCAGTCACTGCACAGATAGCGATGTTCTCCGTTTTAAGGAGTGCCTCGAGTGAGTTCATTTTGAGATGTAGACTTCTAGCATTGAGTAGCATTACCCTCAGTTTTTGCTTGCCTGTTCCTGTTATGGTGGTGAATTTGTCATTTGAACCTTGCCTAAAAAGGCACTATAGGGGCGGCAAGACCTTTAGCCAGTATCCGGAATCCCAGGGGCGACGGGTGCAGGCCATCTGTGGCAAAGCATCATGGTCTATTGACCATGTCGTCCCAGGCAGACAGATACTGGATCCCCTTAGAATGACACCAGAAGCTTAGCCAATTGTTGAAGTCAATCATTTTGTCCTTGTATTGCGGTATTATTCTGGGTGATGGCAGGATGCTACTCAGGTCGTATGTCATAACTGCCTGGGCTACAAGATCAGAGAGCTCTTCCATGTCTCTTAGTCCAGTGAGGTACATCTCAGGTCGTTCACACCAACATGGACACTGGCAGAGTCATATCTGTACTTGTTGTGGAGTGACCTGAGTGCGTGGGTTATGTGGCAGATCCTGGCACTTGACAGGCAGCTGACAGTAACCATCTCCTAAAATGTTATCATAGCACAGATCTGTTAAAAATGGTGCAGCATCAAAAATGTCTATATGTCTGTACTCCTGGTATGGAGCACCATAGACCAGTGTTATTTCAATTCTGAGTTCAATACCTCAGAAAAGAATTACACATGTGCTAATATTTTGCCATCATTCATGTAAATGAGCTTGTTGGCAGTGTATAGGATCATAGGAGTTTACCAGGCTATTGGCCCTGAGGCCCTTATAAGCCTAGCCAGGTGTTTAGCCCATGTTTAGACAAATCAGCACCCAATGCCCCTGTACAGCAGGAACATGGGTGGAATCCCAGGGGTATATTTTCTGTTTCCCATCCAGTTATCCAGGTTGCACTTAAAAAGGGGTAAAGAGGTACCCTGCTTGATGTAGAGAGGGAGTCTATTCCATAGATGAGGGAGCCTCTGGGACACAAATCTGTCCCACCAAGTCTTGTTGATGTCACAGATCAGGTTGAGGCCTTGCATGTGGGTTACTTGAGTGGAGCTTGACTTGTGAATATGCAGCAGTTCCATCAAAATGGGGTCTATGATCGAGTAACCAAACACAGTAGAGACTGCCAAGAATGATATAGATTTCCACTCCACAACCACTGTAGGTATCCAAACACTTTATTGATTTCTCCAAAAATACAAGTTGAGCATAATATAGTTAATATTGAAGTATTAGGATATGAATTTATGGTAGTTGCCATCAATGTTATTTCCCCAGTGGAGAAAATGTGGTTTTGTCTGTGTTTTTTGAGTAAATGTGTTTTTTGAGTAGGATTGCTTTAAGTATTCTGTGAAGATGTTAATTGTTTAATTGGAGTAGGTGGGATGGTTGCCTATGGGTATTTAAGAGCAAGTTGTTTGGTGTTTTAAATGTTCTGAGGAAGACCCGATTGTGGGAAGAAAGCGCTCAACTTGTATTTTTGGAGAAATCAATAAAGTGTTTGGATACCTACAGTGGTTGTGAAGTGGAAATATGTATCATTCTTGGCAGTCTCTACTGTGTTTGGTTATTTGGTTTGGAGTTCCATTCTTCTTGACCATGGAAGGATCCAGCAGTAATAGTGATGTTATGCAGTTATTACAGCAAATCAACCAGCAGCTGGCTCTTCATACCACCCAAATAAAATCTCTTGTGGACAAACAAAGTTTCAATGTTTTTGGTAGCCTGGGGTTACCATTGACACAGGTTTCTTGAGGCTTGTAAGAGCAGGATGTAATGGTACAAAACAATGGACAAATTAACGGTGAAAATGGGAATGGAAATGTGCATACTTCTATTGACAATGGCCCAGTACATTGGAAAGTCAACGGTTTCAACTTTCGCGACAACATGAGTGTAGGTGCTGGGGGACAGCAAACCCTATCCTTAGCTGACCGGCTTGCTAAGTATGAAAATGATCTTGTAAAATTTAAGAAGCTCCAGCTTGAAAATTCATATTTAGAAAGAAACATTGAGCTTCAGCAGGTGCCAAGGGGCCTGCGTACATGGCGATATCCGACTGGTGCTGAGTATGATGCTGACATGTTGACTGAATTGCATCAGTTGTTTGACTGTTTGGCTATGGATGTAATGAAAATAATCATAAAATATAACACTCGTGTATTGGAAGGTCTGTCTAAGACCTTGGAGGGCAATGAGAAGTGTATCAAAATTATTTGTTATTTGACCATTTCCAAACCAATTTACTAAATGTGTATAGCAAAGTTGAGAATTTGTACAATGACATTTTTTCAGAAAGTGCAACAAAATCAAAAGAGACATTAACGAGTATCAGAAAGGGCTTGTATATCCCTTTTTGGCTGGGCGCCATGGTAACAACCAATCAGGTATCAATGCGGAGGAGCAAAATTGATGGGAGATGACGTCAAGTCCAAGAAGGGTTTCTGAGCAGGAAACAGGATGGCAAAAACAAAATGGTGGAGATTTGTGACGCTCTGAATGTCTTAGAGAAAGGGAGTATCAACAGGCGCATTTTTCAGGGGAAGTTCAAAGGGATTATTATCGGCTGGGTGCAAGACCAAAAAACTTGAGAATGAAAAACCAGAAGGGGAAGAATTTTTATCGGAACAGTTGATCAATCAAACATCAATTGAACTTGATAATGTGAGTACTGATAACTTTGGGGTAGATACGAATGATATGGGTGATGTTTTTGGACAGAGGTTTATCCACACTGATGCCGAACTCTATCCAGAGGTGAATGATTGTATTGACGGCAACTTGCAAAGCGAAGAAAATGAGGTTTTTAACAGTAGTGAAGATTTAGACATTGTAATGGATTTAGTGGACAAAAAATGCTTGTACCTGTTGAAATTATGAATAATATTGGTGACTTTAAAATTTATAACTATTCAGGTAAAAATTTAATGACGGAGCATGCTAACTTACTTTCCAAAGGTTTGACGTTTGTGCCAAGTAGAAGGGGTGATTTAGCACAGACGCTTATGGATTTAAATCTGTTTGTGCGTAAATTAAACTGTAAATCATGATTTAATAGTGATTTAATGTATGAACAGACAACTTTAAGAATACCAAGCATTTTTAACCCTCCAACTAATAATTGCATTGCAGTGTATGATAAGGTATGTGCAATGGAAATTAGAAGAGTGTTGGGACACAAAAAAGTGAATGTTGAATATAATCTTATGAAGCAAGAAAATTTTTTTTTGGCTGAAATAGTGAATGACAAAACGATTAGGGTTATGAAGCCCAACAAGGGTAATGGTTTAGCCATAATGGATGCAACTGATTATTCAAATGCTATGAACATGCTTCTTATGGATGACACATATGAGGAAAGTTCATTAAACAAAGTTAATATTATGAATAGGAATATTGATTTGGCTTTGGAGAATATGGTACTTGAAGCGCAAATTGATGAAAATTAATATAAATATTTAAGAAATGAGCATCCTATGGTCCCAAAAATATTTGGTATACCAAAACTGCATAAAGCCTTAAATAATCCAGGATTTAGACCGATAGTCGATGGAAAAATGGCAAAGACTTGTTTTGTTAGCAAGTTTTTGGACCAAAAGTTAAGAAAAGGTTTGGGTATACATGAATATATATGTAAGGATTCTTGGCATTTTTTTGGAGAAAATGAATGGAGTAAGGGTTAGCAATGACATGCTATTGGGGACCATAGATGTTTGCAACCTGTTCTCCGTAATCCCGCATGAAACAGGGCTTAACTGGTTGGAAATGCAATTATTAAAGACTGGTCTGTATGAGCAGGATGAGATTAACAAACCATCAGCACTTATGGAGATGGTGTTGTGTAATAATTACATTTTCTTTGAAGGCCAGTACTACAAACAGGCAACTGGGGTAGCCATGGGAGCAGCCTGCACCCCAATTTTTGCCAACTATGTGATGGCATATTGGGAGCAGGAATACATATTCAAAAGTCCCTTTGCTGAACACATTAAGGTTTTTACTCATTTTTTTGGATGATATTTTCCTAATTTGGGATGGAACATTTGAGAGTCTAATTGATTTTTTTGAGTATATTAATGCAACAACCCATTTTTTGAGATTTACATATACTTATAGTAGAGAGAGTATCACATATCTGGATGTGAATTTGAAGTTGGATTGTGTGGATAAAAAGCTCAGTTTGGAAATTTATCGGAAACCAACATTTCCCAATGCTTATTTAGATTTTTCAAGTTGGCATCCTTTATCCCAATAAAAGTCCATTGTTAAGGGGCAAATGGTGGGGGCTGCCCGTATGGTAAATGATGATATAACATTTGAATGTGAAGTGGAATTCATTGCCCAATTATTCAAGAAGAGAGGGTACCCCACTAATATGATACAAAAGATTGTCAAAGAGGTGAAAATCAAAAGGCTTTGCAGGGTATTTAAGCCAATCTTAAAAGGATGTGAAATAGGTGTAGTTTTTGATTCAGTTGAACCCATATCAGAAAAGAATAATAAAAAGGTTTATGAATCACTTAGTTTCATTACAACATATAATCTGGATGGGGAGGAAATAGCGGAAATTATTAGACGAAATTGGGGAATTTTGGCATGTGATGACCATCTGACTGGGAAATTGGTATAAAACCTGGAGTAGTCTTTAGGAAAGACAGATCATTTAAGAATATGTTGGAAGTAAATGGTAATAACAACAAAAGGAATAAGCAAACTGGTTTGGCCCTGTTTAGGATTAACTGAAATTATAAATGTGGAATGGGCACTTGTAAAAATATACCGGAAACTAAGGACACATTTGTTTTGAACAATAGGGCATTACACATTACTAGTCATTTTAATTGCAATAGCATGAATGTGGTCTACTTGGCTAAGTGCCAAATGTGTTCCGCATTCTATGTCGGTTAGACTTGCAGGAAATTTAAGGATAGGATGAGGGAGCATCTATTAGACATAAGAAATCAAAAAATTACTAATGCTTTAAACAGACATATACAGGAATTTAATGGGCACACTTTTACATTTTTAGTACTCCAGCAAATTATCAAGGACACTCAAGGGGCAATACTGGATGTGCACTTGGATTTATGTGAATTAAGGTGGCAATTGAGGCTAAACGTCACCCAGTCCCCAGGAATTAATGAGAATGCTAATATTATGTATATTTTGAAGTTAAAAAACATTTTAGGTTAAATTAAAACCAAGTATAATACTTTTTATATACATTTATATATTGTTGATTTGTTGTTCAAAGCCACTTTAAGCACATTGTTTCATATTTAGGCATAGTTACAGGAAGTATGAAGGAGGAATGTTTTTGCATATAAGTATTTTATTAATTTTTAGGTTTTAATGTTCAAATTTATTATGTGTATATAAAAATTTGTATAAGCAATACTTTTTTCAACAAATGTTATCATTTTATATAAATATAAACTTTTTATTGCAGTATTAGGATATGAATTTATGGTAGTTGCCATCAATGTTATTTCCCCAGTGGAGAAAATGTGGTTTTGTGTGTGTTTTTTTGAGTAAATGTGTTTTTTGAGTAGGATTGCTTTAAGTATTCTGTGAGGATGTTAATTGTTTAATTGGAATAGGTGGGGTGGTTGCCTATGGGTATTTAAGAGCAAGTTGTTTGGTGTTTTAAATGTTCTGAGGAAGACCCGATTGTGGGAAGAAAGCTCTCAACTTGTATTTTTGGAGAAATCAATAAAGTGTTTGGATACCTACAGTGGTTGTGGAGTGGAAATCTGTATCATTCTTGGGGGTCTATGATCACCTTGTATGCTAGACAGAGGTCACCACTGAGAAGTCTTTATGAAACTGAGTAGAGGGATAGGACTTTTAGCCTATCTATGTATAGTAGATGTTTGAGGCCCTGGATTCTCCTGGTGAGGAACTTCTGTGGTCTCTCCAGCTGCTGCATGTGCTTTGCGAGGTACATGCTGAAAGGTGCGTTGTACTCAATAATGGGCCTTACAAGGGAAGAATACAGGGATGTTATGACCTCCTTCTCCCTGGTTGAGATACTCTTACTTATGAGGTGGGCCATGTAGAAGGCTTTGCGTACCATGGAAGCAACCTGGTAGTCAAAAGTCAGGCTGCTATCAACCTGGGGGCCCAAATACCTGTAGACTGATTGAGTGCTTAGGATATTGTTATTAATGTGATAATTTGTGAGGACATCACTCTCCCCAAAGGGGATGATGATGCATTTTTTGGTATTCAGCTTGAGGCCCATGTTTCTGGCACCAGTCATTTGTCTGCATGAGACCCTCTTGGAGAATGTCCACATCACTAGGGGAATTGATGACAGCACCCAGCTTGCAGTCATCTGCAAACTTGGTCAGCCATAGCCCACTGGTTTTGGCCTGCATCTCAAAAAAGTATATCCCAAGTAACAGAAGCCCCAAGACTGAACCCTGGGGTATGCCGCTTGTTACTGGACTACTGCTTGAGGTGGCTTCCCCTATCTTGACTATGTGAGTTCTATCAGTGAGCCAATTTGCCATCATATCAATTTGGTATCATATCAATTGATGCCTCGTTGAGAGAGTTTATCTATTATAGCCGAGTGGGGAATAGTGTCAAAGGCTTTGGCCAGGTCAAGGTAGGCATTGTGCATCATCTTCCCCTCATCCATGGCTTTGGTGACTGTCTCAAAGAAGTCGACCAAATTTAGCAGACATGATCTCCCCTTGACAAAATCAAACTGTGTGGGATCAAGTGTTTGGAGGTTGCCAATGTCCTTGTTAATGAGGTCCATAATAATCCATTCTATGGCCTTGCAAATCAGGCTAGTTAGACTGATGGGTCTATAATTTCCCAGATTGGTGGATGCTCCACTTTGTGTAAAGGGATGACAGTGGCTGTCCTCCACTCAGCTGGGATGAAGCCAGTACTCAGGCTTTGGTTGAATAGGGTGCCTAATGGTGCTGCAAGTTCATGCCTGAGTTCATGTAGGATGCAGCCTAGGATGTTATCAGGTTACATGGAGGCTGTAGTTTTTGCCTTTGAGAGAGCAGTGATAACCTGTTCCCTAGATATAAAGAGATGGGGGCAGGTACTGGGAATGTCCTGATTTATGGTGGGGGGACAGAGAGGTAAAGTTTTTGCTGAATCTGTCAGCCAGCAAGTTTGCTATATCTATGGCAGTTGTATGTGTGGTGTCCTTGACCACCAGTTCTGAACAGATCTGGGTGCTTCCTTTGAGGTTGTGGACATGTGTGAAGAAGGCCTTATGATTGTCTCTAGTAGATGTGGCCAATTTAGACTCAAAGTTTGCTTTGGAGGATTTCACTAGTGCTCTTATTTGCTTGTTCAGGCTAAGGAGACATTGCTTCCAATTGGGCACCTGCTCCTTCTTGGTCTTGGACATCAATTTTTTTCCTTTTGTTAGGTGTCAGGTGTGATATGTTGCAAGAGTTCTTTGTTGTTGCACATCATAGGGAGTTTTCACGAACTAGCTCATGGGGGACTTGGAAAGGAGTATATTTCTACTGTACAGTTTTCTAGAGTGTCTGAATTTTGGTTTTATAAGTTGGTTGCCTTATAAGGGATAGTGGGTTCGATGGCAGGATTACTAGGCAATCGATCATTTAAAGAAAGGAAATACCATTGTGGTCATGAGTATAGCCATTAAAAAAAAAGAGGAGGGGCAGCACTTAGGCATAATGGCAAGTCGTTGACCTTGTTTTGTTTTGGGTGACATATCAGCTTCTTAGATTTTTGGTGGTGCATTGTCCTGGTGTGTTTTTTTTTTTCTGGCATGGGTCAAATTTTGGGTGGCATATTTGGTGGGTACTGATCTGGGAATCATGGTAAGGCTAAATGAAGGCACTAGAGACCAGCAGATCCAACACACAAGTACTTTAATCACGAACCACCACAAAATTAGCACACAAGCACAAGAAGCATTAACGCAGATTAAAACACTTCCCCTTACGTTTCCGTCTCAAAGAACTTCATCAGATAGGCATATACATTCTAATTTCCCCATTAAATAACTTTTGCTTCTTGAATTGACCAATGAAGTGAGTGAATCAATTAATTTCCAAGTTACAAGAAGACTTAGTTTTAAATACATATATAAATCGTAAAATATTAAGTAAAATACATCCAAATGTCCATATTAATGTTGTTCATATTAAAATGTGTACAATATATTAAATAAATACAACTAAATAAATAATCATTATTAAATGTCATGTTTTAAAAATGTATATATAATACAATAAATAGCATAAAATAATCTGGCACCATCTAGTGGAAAAAATTGTGAACCACATGAAAAATTCAAGAAATCAATAAATATACAGTAGGTAAAATGAATACATGCACAATACTACAATTTTGCAGATCTTAGGTTTAGTTTTAGAATCATGGTAAGGCTACTATTGATGATTAGGTAAGCGGAGGTTTATTCAATATACTTTGATTGTTTATGAGATAGGGCTTTGGGTGGTGATGACAGAAATCCAGTGTGGTGAGGGAGGACGCTGTACACCGAATGACGGTTTATGGCTAGGGATGAGGTTAATGGTTTTAAGGCCCTTGTAGGCTACCTAAATTTAATTTCTTATTCCCACATATGGCTGTTGTCCTTCAAGGGACATGGTTGGAATCTGGGCGTGAAGTCCGTCACCCATTCAATGGATGGTGGATATGATGGGGATTTTTAGACAATTGTTTCATTAGGGAAAGAAATGACAGTTTGTTTATTAGTATATCCATTGGATGATCAGGAGGTGGCTTTTAGGCATGATGGCATGTCAGTGACCTTGTTTGACCTGGTGACGTGGGACACTTGCAGATTTTTGTGGTACATTGTGCTTGGGTAGTTTGCTTGGATAGGGTTTACTGTTTGTGGTGCATTTCAGGTTGCACTATTAAAGGCCATGATGGTGGCTTAAATGCAATTTTGCTCATAATGAGTAATTGGTGTGATAAGATTACTATTAAATGGAATATTGAAAGAGATTTCATATGGTTATTACATTTATTGGGCAGTAAGATGGAGCTGCAATTTTAGGTGAGGGTATGCAATTGTCTTTGCATGGTTTCAAGTGGAAGTGTTTGGTTGTCTGGTGATGACCAGAGAATCATTATGAAGCTTTTATTGTTATGATAGTGGGGTAACTGAGTATTTCAATCATAGATACTGGGTATGCTAGATTATGAGGTTAGGGTGGGTTACCTTAGCAGTGGAGAGGGAACAGTTGTTTACTTTCAGCTTTTAGGCAACTGGCTAATTTTGTTATTTATGGGATAGGGATTTGAGAGGTGTTGGCATGGACACAGTTTGGTTAAGAAGGATGGAGTGCACCGAATGATGTTTGCCCTAATGCCTTAATGGCAGTTACGAGGCTGGAGGTTTGGCAAAAGAGAGGGGGAACAGCCTGGTCAGGCTGGTGGGTGGAGAAGCGGGGCAGGCTTGCCCTCTTCTGTTTCCCCTCTGGTGTTGGATGTGCACTTCAATAAGTTGGGAAAGAAAGTGAGTGGTTGTTCTTTTGGATAAGTTAATAAGCAAGCTGAGCTGAGCTGCTTATTTGGATGGTGTAATTCAATAAATTGAAGGTGAGTGGTATGCTGCCTTGGTAGTGTAAGGATAAATGAGCAAGTGGGGACGCTGCTTATTCAAGGGTGAGCGGTTGGTTACACTGCCCTTATGGTTATTTTATGTTTTCTTTCATGGATGTTATTATCATCTGTCATGATTTGGTTGAAATTTATAACTATTGTTTAACAATCATGTTTATGGAAGTTTAATAAAGGTCGTCAAATGTCATTCGGTGTTGTGTATTTATTGAAGTGGACCAGGACAAGTATTATAGAACAGAAATAACTTGAGCTTGAAGAGGACTTTGGCATGGAACAAAGCACTTAAAATGTCAATCCTTTTAAGGAAAGTAGACTGTAATACAATGCATAAAGTCATTGGTCCAATGGTTAATACTTGTAACATAGTGATAATAAAACAATATGATTAATTGTTAATACCAGTTCTCATGTTATATTGTAAATAGTTAACTTGTGTGTTTGAATGTTTTTGTTTAAGGAAGAATGTTAAATTGATCGGGAGATTAAGATTAGATTGAATAGTTGTTTGCATTATATAGTTTTGCATTATTTACAATGGCATGTTATTGGAAGGTGCAGGTGTGTGCTGATAGAGAAAAGGCTATGTTATTAGTATTATATAAACATATATTTTATAATGGTTGTATCAGTAATCAATGCCAAAATAACAAGTATACCATGCATATGGGATTGCATGGCAAATAAAAATGAAACTGTAATATTTAATAAAATGTCACTCGTAAAAATATTATAAAGGTGATTCCAGGCTAAATGAAACAGTTAAAATGTTTTTCTTTTCTTTTTCTTCTGCCTTGCTCATATTCAGATTGTTGTTCTCATGGTTAGAGGATGTGTGCTTTTTGTTTTTCTGAATATCAAAGAACAAGGTATATCTTTTGAAGTATGTTGGACCTCCAGACTTGCTGTCTCCTGTAGTTAATTTAACAAAGATGAAAGACAAGGATCTATCCTTATGTTGGGATATAATTGTTATGATAAGTGCATATCATTAAGATTCAAAGATTCAAAGGAAAGGAAGCAGATGTTGTTGTGTAATGGCAATCTTTCTATGGTTCCTATGACAACTAAAAGAATTGCTTTTCCTACTTGTTTTCTCCATCAACAGTATGACGATGTCATGGATAATGAAGGGCTGGGAAAAGACATTATACTTAACTGTGTATGCATTCAGTGCAAGGACGATGATAGATGTTGCTGTCTTGTGTGTGGTAGAAGCCATCTGTGAGTACTAATTGTTAATTCATAACTGGTAAGGCTAGTATTTATGTAGTAAGGTCTAGCCTGGGGACTCCTGTATTTGGAATCTCCTGTATGCATCATGTCTGTTTTTATTTTCTTTTGTTTTATTTCTTTGTGTGTCCCAACTTACATATGCTTCAATCTGTGTTTGTACTATTTTCTTTATTACATGTTTAATTATTATCCTTTAAGGCCTTCTGTTCTACACTGTTGATTAAAAAGCCATATGGCATACATATTTCATAGTGTTGAAGGCCTACAACCAGTGAAATAGATATTAATGAGCATTATTTCTTATTTGGCTTAATTGGAGTACAACCAGGTATATGAGGATATCTGGCTCTAAAACTCAGACTGATGGCAGTACAATCATGCAATTAAAAAAGTTGTGGGAAATTGGAGAATGTTGCCAGCCTTCAACCTTCCCATGAAGTCACTGGGAGAAACTGGATCATAGAGAGAGCAGTAAGTCTGAGTCCTGGAAGTACTGGACCAAAGGCTATGCCTGTGTGGAGTCTAGCCTGGGTCTGAATGTTAGGAGTCCATACTCTGTTTAGCAGTGCAAATTCCATTTAAGCTCCTAGGTTCAGGTTGTAGTTTGTAAATTAGTTACTGAGATAGACTTGTGTGTACTTTCTTATTATTACTTCACCCTTGGTTGTCAGTGGCGGTATTCAAACCCCCATTGGTGCCAGCTATCTTGATGTCAATGGGTGTTGTACTTTCATCTGGGTGCCACATTGGTGGCAGTGATGACATTGTACCATCACATTTGGTGGCAGCTGTGGCAACCCTTAGTCACAGTGAGTGGTATGTAACCTGCAAAATAATAGTGAATGCTCTGTTGATGTGGGTGAACTTAACATGATGCATATATTTTGTTCTATAGATATGTATGAACTTAATATGCTGTAATTACTATATAGGTTCATAGATTCAAATGTGTACACTAGGCTAATAGAGGCAAAGGCCTTTACAATCCTAGCTGTGCAACCCAAAGGTGTCCCATAAATCTTTGTATCTTACATATTTATATAATAGATGTATGTTAGTTGGGAAATGATTTACTGACTGCATCTTTCCATCAGAGATATGTCAAGAGACCAGGGGTGAATTTCTGATTTCCCATTGATTGGTCTAGGTTACCCGTGAATAGGGTTATGGAAGGACTCTATATCACATGGATGGAGAGCCTATTCCACAGAACTGGAATGTTCTGTGATATGTATCTGTCTCTCTAAAATGTCCTGTTTAAGTCACAAGCAAAATTCAAGTCCTTAGATATAGTAGTTCTGATGCTGTTCATTTTACAGATGTGAAAGAGTTCATCAGTGCTGGATCCAAGTATGCCTTGTATGCCAGGAATACGTTGCCTCTCAGTAGTCTGCAAGAAAGAGAGTACAGAGGCAGGGCTTTGAAATGATCCACATAGGACATTGTGTTTGTGTGTATTATTTTTGTAAGAAACCTTTGCAGATGTTTCAGCTGCTGCATGTGTCTGGTCAGATACGTAACAAAGGGGGCATTATACTCAATAATGGGTCTGATGAGGGACGAATACAATGGCATGATGACCTCCCTATACCTTGATGCCCTCCCCCTACTTATAAGATGAGTGACATATAATGATTTCTGTACTACCTTGGACATGTTGGTTGAAGGCTAGGTTACTATCAACACAGGTACCCCAATCCTTGACTTCTGGGTCAATTCTTAGGGGTATTTTTTTATGATGTAGTTTCCTGGGGGGGGGGGCTTCCCAAAAGGCTCTATTATGCAGTTCTTATCTTGAGTCTTAGCAGTGGCTTTGGAAGAGTCATTTGTCTGTGGTAGATGGTTTACTATCATTTTAGTGAACGACATGCTGTCGGCAGTTATGCTGCCGTAAATCAGAATGTCGTTCGCAAAATGAAAAGTGTGTTCGACTATATGTACGAGATCACAGTACAGTGGGGCTAGGATATTCATCCATATCCCCACTGTAGTGTGATCTCGGAGTTAGAATAAATTAGTAGCAGGGGGTGTGGGGGGTGCAGAGTGGCTTTCCCCCTGCAAAAATGTGGTATGTCATATAGGAGTTTGATTTACATTAGCTCTTATACAGCTATCATGTCACATTTTCGGCGACAATGTCGACTCAAATGTGTCGATCATTTGGGGCAACATTGTGTACGCTCAAAATGTTTCATTTCAGTTTAACTTTTCATTATTTCAAACAGCAAATGTGTTGCCGTTAGAACTAAAGATAGTAAACCATGGTAGACCCTTTAGTAAGATGCTTCTGACTTGCAATTATCTGCAGACTTAGTCAGCCAGAGACCCTTGACATCGGCCTTGACTTCTGAGAAGTATATGCCAAAGAGGCACAGGTTCAACACAGAGCCCTGAGGGGCTCCTCTGGTGAGTGGTCTCTTTTCAGAGTGCATTTCACCAATCCTAACTTCCTGGATCATATCTGTGTACCATCTGTGTGCCATCTGGCTATCCAGCGTGTTATATAGGGGTTTATGTCCAATTCTGTAGGTTAGTTTACAATGCCTGATTAGGTACTGTCAAATGCCTTAGCCAGGTCGAGGCAGGCAGTCTGCACCATTATATCCTTATCCTTTGCCTTGGTGACCTTCTTAAAGAAGTCCAGAAGATTTAGTAGGCATGACCTTCCCCTGACAAAACCAAACTGGCTTGGGTCCAGTTTCTGAAGGTTTCCTTTGTCTCTGCTGATTATTTCCATGATAATTCATTCCATGACTTTGTATGAGACTAGTCGGACAATTGGGTTTATAGTTTCTGAGGTTTGTTGATGGTCCACCCTTATGAAGAGGGATGGCCATTGCAGTCCCCCATTCTCATATCAGAAAGCCTGTTCTGAGACTATAGTTAAATAGTGACTCCAGTGGCCCTGATAGATCATATTTTAGGTTATTCAGGAGACATCCCAGGATATTATTAGGTCCAACTTAGCCTGTGTTCCTGGCCTTAGCAAGTACAGCCAGGGCTGGCGCCCTATTAATAGTTAGTAGGGTTATGTTTGAAGGTATTTTCTTGGGGGTGGCTGGGAATGTGTGTGTGTGTGTGGGGAGTACAGCTGGAACTGAATTTGTCAGCCAGCAGATGTGCTGTATTACTTGGCTCAGTGAATGTGATGCCATTAACAACCAGGTCAGCACACTGTTATATGCTGCCTTTGAGGTTTCTGACATAATTGAAGAAGGCCCTATGGTTGTCTTTTTCCTTTGAAGCTATCTTGACCTCAAAATCAACATTCTTTGTTTTGAGAAGCTCTCTTAGTTGCTTGTTTAGTTTGATGAATAAGTTGTTATCCTGATTTTAGCCATGACTTTTTACCTTTTATTGCATATCCTGTTTAATTTAGGATTCCATCTAGGTGGTTTGTTTTTAGAGTTAGTTTTGGGCTTACTTCTGGTAGGTACAGCAGCCTCTATGCAGCCAGTGTTGTGGATGTACAGAGTTTCTATTAACAATTCTGGATAGGTTACTGTGTTGTCTGGGTTGAAGGGGCTGTGATGCAGGGGAGGGAGGGCAGCGTTCTCACATATTTCTGAGTACCAGGTTCAATATGTTAGAACCTCTAGTGAGGTTGTCCACTACCTGGTCAAGGATGTTCATGTTTACAAAGTTCAGAAATCTCTGTACCTGCATTTTCTTCATAGCCATATAGGATTTCCAGTCTATAGAAGGGTAGTTCAATTCCCCAATGAGTAAGGTGTTTGGCTGAATGGTGAGTGACTCCAATACACCTGAGTATGAGCTATGATTTTCATGTGACCTAGAGGATGATGGTACATGACTTTGTCTATAGTAATTTGCACATGGAGAAACTCTAGCATGTCATCTTGTTTAACCAACCTATAGGTATGTTTGCTGTTGATGTAGATCAAGACTCCTCCACCTTTAGTCCCTGTCTGTGTAGTTGATGGTCTAAATGTATAGAGGGCACTGAAACCTTGCAGTGCCAAAGTACTTTCTGCGGCTTTAAACCATGTCTTGAAACTGCACAGATGTCTACATTCTGTGGGGTAAGGAGACCTTGAAGGGAGTGGAGCATCTTATTTAAGCTCCTGGCATCAAGCAGTAATACCTTAAGGTTTCCTGGTTTGTTATGTTGGAAGCTTTTGTTATAACCTATATCTGGCAGCCTACAGGGGACAGGTGCAGATCATTCTTGGCAAAGCAGCAAGGTTTGTTGAACAAGCCTCCTATGCTGACAAATATTGTAACCTCTTACAATGACACCAGAAACTAAGCCAATTATTAAAGTCAATCATCTTTTGTTCATATTATGACATCAGTCTTGGTGAAGATGGAATGCTGCTTAATGCTAGATACATTCCAGCCTGAGACACATAGTCTAAGAGATCTATAATGTCTCCCTTTATATAGTCAGGGAGGTACTTCTCAGGCCATTCACACCTATGACGGGGTGCTGAAAAGTTCTAAGCCCGACCAACTTTCTAAATTCTGAGTGTTATTTTGCCTCTGTAGCTGAAAAGAGGGTTATTTCATCTTGTAAAGTGACAGTTTTAAGAATTTTAATGCTATGTTTTGATATTGTTTCAGATCATTGATTGAACCATGTCAAAGAAAACTGGAATTTTCAAGGGGTAGAACTCCGAGCCATTATGAAGTTCCTATTCAAGCCATCATGAAGTTCCTATTCCTGCAGAAGAAAACTCCAAAATAAATCCACGAATGTATGATATAAACATTGAGTAACAAATGCCCTTCTTACTCAACTGTGAAGAAGTGATGTGCAAACTTTACATGCTGAGATTTTGAGACCGAAGGTGTAGCAAGGTCTGGGAGGCCTCATACGGTCCTGAAATTGTTGACCATGTCCATGACCTGATTTTGGCAGATCAGTGAATATCAGCTAAAACAATTGCTGAGACACTACAGATATCCAGCAAATGTGTTGGGTTTATAATCCATGAGCAGCTGGGTATGCAGAAGCTGTCAGCCAAGTGGGTATGCAAATGTTTGAATGCTGATGAGAAAAGACACTTACAAGTTGATTTTGTGGAATTTTCATCAAGATAGTGGCAACTTTTTGGAATGACTTGTTACTCCTGATGAAACATGGTTACACCACTATGATTCTGAGACAAAACTACAGTCCATGCAATGGCGGCACTCAAGTTCACCAAGGCCAAAGAAGTTTAAGACCCAAAAGTCAGCAGGAAAGGTCATGGCCACAGTGTTTTGGGATCAGGAAGGTGTTGTAATGACTGATTATCTTCCAAGGGGCCAAACAGTTAATACAGAGTACTACTGTAACTTGCTGTTCTAATTAAAGGAGGTATTGAAAGAAAAAAGGAGAGGGAAGCTACAGAAAGGAGTTTTCTTTTTGAAAGACAATGCACCTGTTCATAAGGCTGGCAAAATGATGGGTGTTTTGATGAAATTGGAGTTTGAGTGCATAGACCATCAACCCTACTCACCAGATCTTGCTCCATCTGACTATTTTCTATTTCCAAAGCTTAAAAAGAGTTTGAAAGGGTGGCAATTTTCAAGTGATTCAGAGGTGATTGCAGAAGTGGAGCAATATTTCAGTGATGAGACTTCTGACTTTTTTTGGCAGGGTTACAGAAACTTCAGACATGATGTGACAAGTGTGTCGAAATTTGGGGAGAAAATGTTGAATAACTTGTAAGTTTCATGGTTCCATGTCATTCTCTTCTTGGTCAGGCTTAGAACTTTTCAGCATTTCCTCGTACATGGATTATGATTGAATCATACCGTTAACCTGGTGCATTGACTTGAGTGCATGCATAACTTGGCAGATCCTGGCACCAGATAGGCAACTAACTTGTATCTTGTCTTTGTTCAGCATTGTGAGTGGGGCATCAGTGTGTCAAATAATACAGTCCCCTATGGCTAGAATCCTGAGTAGTGTGTTTTCTTGCCTTATGGGCTTTGCATTTGGGTTAACACTGAATGTGATTGTATGTGATGTGTTTTATGTTGCTTTTGTTGGATGCTTATGGGTTTGCTGAGGATAAACTTTGCATTTGGAAAGTCTTTGGGTTTAGGAAGATTGCATTTAAGTGTCTTGGTATAAGTTGGTCTGTGTGTGTGTGGTGCATTCTGTGTGTTGTGGGTGTAGTGTGTGTGATTTTTGGCAACCTAGTTTATATTATATATACTTCTACATGAGAGTTTTGCCTCCAGTGACATTGTGTATGTACATATATCATAAACTGTATCTGTTTCTTTAAGGATTAAATGGTTGTCAGTGAACATGAGACAATTGCTACATTGTCTGAAGATACCCATATCTGTCAAATGGCTATGGAGAAATGTGAAATTGCCCAGCTATGTTGTCAGGTCCTATAACTGGTGATCTACAATGGTATGGTTTATGGTGGTTGACAGAGGGCTACTAAGGGCACTTTTTCAGGTTAGTAACTAGGCTAGGCTATATGATATCAGATTTTAAAGGCAGTGCTGATTAACACAAACTAGCTGCTCTAAGCACGGTAGTTGCTCCACACTTACTGAGTTACAGGGTACAGCTATTTTTATTGGGAAAATTTGCTTTTTAAATGTTTGTTTCTATAACGGGCACTGCTAACCACCAGTGCATGGTGAGCAGAGCCTTGCAAAACTGCCATATTTATATAGGCATTGAAAATATGGTAAATTGTCTAATGAACCCTCTGTCCAATAACATTACTACACTTAGAGCCCTTCTATATGTTTTCCAACTCAGACTGAGCAGGTAATTACCTACTGTCACTAGATGAATAATCCTAGTTCTCCTAATGTAAAAACACAGAAAAGATTTACACAGTGTAATGCTTCCACAAAAAATTAAACAACTAGCTAGACAACACTTAGGCAGTTAAAAGGCAAACAAATCAACAGCAAGAGCAATGAGAGAAAAAGTACATTTCAGTACAAAATAACAGTTCAATGCAACAAATAAAGTGAGAAAACATCAACAATTTGCTTCAAAATGTTAAGGAAGTGCAATATTTGATTAAAAGTACTTAGCTTAGCCTGGATGGCACTGGAGTCAGGATAATGAATTTAGAGCAAGTAAATAAACAGAATGGACAATGAAAGACAAAATACACTTTTTCAAAATATGCACAAAGAAAGGAAATAATTCAAGATATCAAATGCAGTGTAGAATGGTAGGAGCTTTCGAAGCTCGATTTACAATAAGGACAGGCAGGTTAAAAATCAGCAATTTTAAAAGTCACAACAAGGAATGGAAGGGTAGGCGGGAAAAATCACCAGCAGGGAGTCAAATAGTGCTTGTTTTTGCAGGCATTGAGTTTTATCAGAGAAGACCACAGATGTACTCTATGTATTTAAGTATCACTCAAGAAACAAACTAACCAATGAAAAAACAAGTGACATGTTATGCTTAGGTAATTTGTCTGTCTGCCACACAGAACAAAAACACTAGACGAAACAGATTTCTCAAAATAGAAAACAAAATTCAGAAGCAACTAGCAATGCAGAAATTAGCTCTATCAGTTTAAGCAACTACACACCCCAAAAGATATTGTATTACTTCCCTTGTTTCTTTGTTTCAAATCACCAGTAGGGAGTCAAACAGTACTTGTTTTGCAGGCCTTGAATATAATCGGAGAAGATAAGGCCAGGCCACAGATATACTCTGTATATTTAAGTATCACTCAAGAAACAAGTGCATATAACATAATGGTAACCTGTTAAGTTAAATATCCCTTAGTGTTATATGGTATATTTTTGCTGTTTGCACATGAAAATGTATGTAATGTGGAGTTTTCCTCCCTGGACCTCCATTAAAAAGGGGCTTTGCCCAGTTGGACTTCACCTGTAATCAAAGATAAATGAATATATACACACATACATACATACATGCATGCACACATAAATGCGAAATATAAAGTGCCAGATTCAGTGAAAAGTGGCATCACATCTGTCAATGCCCTGAATGCATAGGCATATCTACTACTAAACAACCCACTGTTTCTAGAAACTGTAGTAAAAATGTGATTAGTAGTATAAACCCCTGACTATAGTCTGAACTATTAATAATATTCTGAAGAGGTATGCTGACCTGTTTGATGGCTTAGGATGAATGCAAATTCATTTAAAGCACAACTAATATGTCACCTATCAAATCAATGGATCTGCCCTGGTATATGTCCAGAATAAATGCCACTGTTATCCTTAGCTTGCCATTTTGTTAAATCATTTCTCTTAATTCCGAATCCAATGCCCCACATTTTATATTCACCAATAATTAAATGGTGTTAACAGCATCTCCCAGCCATATACTTAATTTTGTGACAATGCTCATCTCCCACCTCTCTGTTATGATAGCCATATATATAATCTGTGAACTTGCTTTACACACCACCTCTTAACCTCAATATTAATGTTTTCTGCCCTACTTAATTCTTTCCCTTAACTCCATTTCTTTGAATTCCTAAGCAATAATCACATGATCTATTATCTGTTTGACAAACCCACAAATAATGTTCTCTACTTTTTAATATATTCATTAGTGACCTGTATTTATCAACCAAGCAAGCAACAATCACCCAGTATGCAGATGATTCCACAATCATCTGCCTTGCCAAAAGCATGGTTAACTACAACAGGACACCCAAGAAGCTCTCTCATAGATTGAGACTTGGCTAACTGACTCAAGCACATTCTAAACCCAAAAAATCCAAACTTATCTTACTCATCCCTAAGAAACTATCCAACTAAAAAAATTCCTTGTCAGTTTTAATCATCAAACAATACCAAGATAGAAACCTATGCCAAGCTACTACGGATGACCATTGATAAAACCTAAAATTCAACCTCCACATAAAACAGGCTGTAAATAAAAAAACATTAAAAACTGGAAGCCCTACGTAGACACAAGCCTTTCCTAACAGAGCAGACTTGGATAAGCATTGTTTCAACACTTCTCATTCCTTCTCTCCTATACACAACCCCCTTATTCATCAATTTACAATCTAATCAACTTTCCTTACTTGACAAGTGCTATAATTAAATTCCAAAATTTGCTGCCAACAGTCATAGGACACATTACTGACTCTCGCTGAAATTACTTCAGTGGTTGGAATTTAGATACTATTTAAACTGCTCATAGCTTGTCTCAATACATTAGCTCATATATGACCCATGCCCAAGTCTAAGGAATGTTCTCCAGCTGTACAATCCCAAAAGATCATTGTGCTCTTCTGACAAGATGTTGCCAACTCTAACTGAATCAAACAATACAGTTGCAGACTCCCTATATTCCTGTTGTCTCTCTTTCTAAAACCTGGAGTTCCTATCTCTCTTTATGTCTTGAATAGTAGAAAAGAATAAGTCTTTCAAACTGTACTTAAAGGATCACCTAAAAAATACTTGGCCGGGCACTTGCACCTCTTTTGTGATAAGGTAAATGCTGCCTTAATCTTAACCTCTCTTCCTGGGCCTCTGTTATCTATGTAGCCTCCTGAGTTACTAAATGACTGCTATACTCCTTCTGGTATAACCACAATCTGGTCTACTGCGCTTTGTACTTCAAAGATCATCCTGTGCTTGTCAGCCTCGCAAACAACACATTTTTTTTCTGTTATAAATCTTTGTAACAAATTACATTATATGTAAATCATAAAAAATCTGTTTTCATTTTCTTGTCCTCAAATGTTCCAATGTATGACATTTTTATTCTACTGTGTAGTATTTCAATATCTTGTGTAAAAATCTTTATCAAACTGTGATTAACTTATATTGCCCTAAATTCTATTTATGCTTATTGTCTAAAAGGTATTAAGTGTTATTTTACTGTTTACTCTTTTACTATGGAGCTTTTCTCCCTCCACTGAAAAAGGGCAGCTTGTCTACCCAGTCGGTTCAGCCTGGTAAACAAATGCAATACATACATGCATGCATACAAAAATATGTAAATAATATGCCTCTTCAAATTCTCAGTGTTCAACATATGCTAATGCATAAGTATCTTTTATACTGTAATAGTTTGTCTTTATTTCACATGAATGTAATCTCATTAGCAAATTAACATGCAATTATTAATGTATATTACTCAATGTCTATTCAGGCATATTTCTGAATTTCTTTTAAAGCTGTCTGTAGTATGTTGGAGCTTTTGTCCCTAGGCCTCCACTGGAAAGGATTTTGTGACTAAACTCAGTAAGACAAAAGCAAAATAAATAAAAATAAATACATTAGGATGTCTGCTGGCTGAGTACCATATTAAGATATCAGGTGAAATATGTCCTGTGAGTCCTTTTTAATTTAATTGCATTTTTTAAACTGTGTTTGGTCTAATATTGCTACATACTCAAGTGTGCTGCCTTGATGCTGTGGTGGTACGGCGGTAGTGTTGTTACCTCACAGCAAGAGGTTCTCCTGTTTGATTCTCGGCTGGGCTTGGGACTGCCTTCTGTGTGGAGTCTGCATGTCCTCCCCGCGGTTGGGTAGTGTTCAAAAGACATGCGTGCGTAAATGGGCGTGCCTTTGTTTAAGGTTGGGCATCGAGCTGACACCTCAGTGTTTCATAAAAATCTACTGCCAATCATTAGCAGACCGGAGTTCCGCTGTGGCGACCCCTTACTGGGAAAAGCTGAAAGACAAACAACAACTCAAATGTGCTAGCTTGCACTGCATGTGAATTGTTTTTGCTACTTTTCTGTAAAAAAAAAAAAAAAAAAAAAAACTGTAAGCCTGTTTCCTACCTTTCCTGTAACTAATGTTCCAGATACAGATTTGCTGTATTCAGGACTGTATGTAAGCTTCTGAGCCCCCCAAGCCTATCTGTGTTGGAGGGAAGCCTTCTAGCTTGTTAGTGGGAGTGGTAAGCACTAGGTAACCTGCCTACCACATAAGGAGTGGTTCTGGCCCAGAAATTGTAGTTATTGGCCGTTTGGACAATCTCTTCCATCTTTCTCAACTTTCTGATTTGAAAGCCGGCATTTGCACTTGTTTCTGTCCTGTAACTCATCTAGTGCAGATACAGATTCTTAGTTTTAGCACTTAAATTTGCTTATTCATTCTCAGCACTTGTTCAGAACTTGTACACACTAAATAAGCTAATAATTACTATAGCACTCAATCTTCCTCATTACCTAGAGGAAAACAGTTTTTGTACTTACTTTTCTCACTTGCTTAGAGAAAAACAGCTCTTGTACTCACTTTCCTCACTTATCTAGAGGAAAATAGTTTTTTATTCAGGCATGTCCAGGGGTCAGCTCCCAGTGTTCTCTCCTGTCTATCTGATGAATCTGGGCATCATGAGGCAATGTAGAAATTGCCTCATGTACACAGACAACCCTCTCCTCCTACCAACCAACACTACAACCTGTGAGAGATGCACTTATCTAGCCAAACTGGAGGTAAAGCTCTCTCCAACCAAGACTGAACTTGACAGTCATGAGGAGTAGGTAAACATTTGCACCACACCACACTCATCACATAGTCTCACTAAATCTACACCACCAAAATCCACACATAGTAACACAAAAACATTCGCGGAGGCTCTCAATAATAATCTGTCTAAGCAACAGAGACCTCCAAAGCAGAAACGCAAGCAACCTCCATCCCTCAACACAACCCAAATGACACATAGCCCACAGACTCAGTGTGTCACTCAACCACAGCCAATAAGGCAAAACAACGTACCCAACACACTAGTCATAGGTGACTCTATAGTCAGGCACACTGACATCCCACTCACTAGACTGAACAAGGAGAAGGTTACTGTCAGCTGCCTGTTGGGTGCCAGGATCCACCACATAACCCATGCACTCAGGTCACTCCACAACAAGTACAAATATGACTCTGTCATTGTCCATGTTGGTGTGATTGACCTGAGACGTACCTCCCTGAACTACATGAAAAGAGACATGGAAGAGCTCTCCGATCTTGTAGCCCAGGCAGGTATGACCCTAGCCCTGAGTAGCATTCTGCCATTACACAGAATGATACCGCAGTACAAGGACAAAATTATTGACTTCAGTAATTGGCTAAGCTTCTGGTGTCATTCTAAGGGGATCCAGTATCTGTCTGCTTGGGATGACATGGTCGACAGACCACGATGCTTTGCCACAGATGGCCTGCACCTGTCACCCCTGGGATTCTGGATACTGGCTAAGGCTTTTGCTGGCCTTATAGTGCTTTTTTAGGCAAGGTTCAAATAAATTCACCACCATAACAGGAACAGTCAAGCAAAACTGAGGGTAATGCTACTCAATGCTAGAAGTCTAAATCTCAAAATGCACTCACTCGAGGCACTCCTTAAAATGGAGAACATCGATATCTGTGCAGTGACTGAGACCTGGTTCAAGGCTTCAGAGAGCACCCCTGCACTACCAGTCTATAACTCATACCACACTTTTCGGACATGTAACCTGGACCGAAACACCAAAGGCGGAGGTGTGTCCATATTCATTAAGGATACCCACACCTCCAGGCTAGTTGCACAGCATAATGCATCCGAGGTTATCCAAGTGCAACTAACTCTGGGCAAAACTGCAATCCAAATTGTAGCTTGCTACAGATCCCTCACCATGCCCCAGGATTCCCACTCCTCTTTCCTTGATGTACTGGAAAATATTAGGGTTCAACCAAACACCCTAATAATGGGCGATTTCAACTACCCCACCATTAACTGGGAAAACTACTCATGTACCAACTCCTTAGCTCAACGCTTTCTGGAATTCATAAACTCCAATGACCTGGATCAACTTATCCACACCCCCACCAGGGGCAACAATATCTTAGACCTAGTCATTACCAACATGAGTGACTGGTGTTCCACACCTGAAGTCAACTCCTCGTTGGTCCGATCCGACCATAAGCTAATCACCCTTGATATCCACATCCCGCCCCAACCCCCCATTAAGGAAACCACAGTAAAAAATTTCTCCAAAGCCAACTTCATGCTTCTTAAGACAGAAGTGGTGAACTTCATGACACCCATGCAGATGAGTAATACAGTTACAACTGCTGAATCTTACACAAATGCACTCTATAAGCACTTACACGAGCTATCCCAAACAGAACCAAGACGCTATCTTCCAAAAAAGGAAGCCAATCTGGTGGTCCCCTGCCATAAACAAACTGTACAACAGAAGGAAGAACTGTTGCAAAAGAGAGTAAAATCCCATGAGTCTGAGGAGCTTCCTGGTCAGCCTCAGTAAGAAGCTGAGATCCCTTATAAGATCCTCCAGAGCTAGTTATGAAAACAAAATCACCACTAATTCCAAGGACAAGCACAAAGCATTCTATAGCTATGTCAAGAATCTCGATGGCAACACCCACATCTGCTCTGAGTTACAGCACAAAGGCAAGAAAATTACAGAACCAACTGATATTGCCAACATCCTGGCAGATAGGTTCAGTGCTAACTTTACCCCCCTCTCACCCCCTAAAGGGCCCATATCTATACAGGAAAAATGCAGAGTCCCTGTAATCACAACTACGCAGGTAAAAGCTGCACTCTCTAAAGCCAAAAACACAGCATCCATGGGACCGGACAACATCCCAGGCTGCATTTTACATGAACTTCAGAATGAACTGGCTCCCCACTTAAGCACCATGTTCAATAATAGCCTCGCATCAGGCTTTGTGCCCACTGAATGGCACACAGCAACAGTTATCCCACTCCACAAAGAGGGAGCCACCACTGATCCTGGGAACTATCGACCTATTAGCCTGATGAGCCTGGTCTGCAAGGCCATGGAATGTATCATCATGGAACTCATAAACAAAGACATTGGTAACCTCCAAACTCTGGATCCCACCTAGTTCAGGTTTGTGAAAGGCAGATCATGCCTCCTGAACCTGATCGACTTCTTTGAGGCAGTCACTAAAGCCGTAGATGAGAGTAAGGTGGTTCACATAGCCTATCTTGACCTCGCCAAGGCTTTCGACACCATCCCCCATTCTGGAATTATAGCTAAACTCACTAAACTAGGTATAAATCCCTACGTCACGAGATGGGTTGCCAACTGGCTCACTGACAGAACTCAAACTGTAAAAGTTGCAGACTCCAAATCTGACCTCAAAGCAGTGACAAGTGGAGTACCACAGGGTTCTGTCCTGGGACCTCTCCTGTTTGGTGTCTACTTCTCCGAAGTACAGGCTAACACAGAAGGCCTCTGGCTAATGAAGTTTGCAGATGACTGCAAACTAGGAGCCATAGTCAAGTCCCCAAATTATGTGGACATCCTACAGAAGGGCCTTGCTGAGACAGATGCCTGGTGTCAGAGCCATGGCCTCAAGCTCAACGCCAAAAAGTGCAGTGTCATCCCCTTTGGTAAAAACTGTGTACCCATGAACTACCACATAGGCAGCAATCTACTTAACACCGAATGCATGATAAGAAACCGTGGGACCCAGGTGGACAGTAGTCTCTCCTTTGATAGTCACATCGCCACAGTAGTCAGGAAGTCCTTCTACGTGGCACACTTCATCATAAAAGTGTTCTCATCCAGGAAAAAAGAGGTCATTGTTCCCCTCTACTCGACACTCATTAGACCCATTATAGAGTACAACGCCCCTTTTGGAATGTACCTCACAAGACATCTGCAGCAGCTGGAAAGGCCACAGAAGTACCTCACAAATAGGATTACTGGCCTCAAACAAATGCCCTACACTGACCACCTCAAAAAACTCCAGCTTTACTCCATAGCACATCGCCTACTCCGAGGTGATCTCTGCCTAACATATAAAGCTATGTCAAACCCAGAGCTGTTGGACATGCTACACCTAAAGAAATCCCAATCCCTCCAAGCTACATGCTCTAGGGACCTAAACCTTGTCACCACAGTAAACAGGACTTGCTGGAGGGATAGATTCCTGTCCCAGAGACTTCCCATACTCTGGAACAGGCTACCCATCTATGTCAAGCAAAATTCTTCATTAGCACTCTTCAAGAAAACTCTTGATGAGTGGATGGGAAATAGGAAATACACCTCGGGAATCACTTCTGTGTCTCTGCTCGACAGTGGCACAGGAAAATAACTTTCTTGCGTGGCGTAAGCCTGGGAACCTTGTTGGCTAGGCTTACATAGGCCCTTGGGCCGATAGCCTAGTACCTACCTATGAACCTATGAATTTGAGTTTGACGATTATCGATTCACTCAATTAAGCTTTTGAAGAAGTAATGTAGATCCACCTATTGCATCTAAGGCTAGAACTGAACAAGTGCAAACACATATCGCTTGGACATGTAGTCAGACAGAACGAAAAGAATGGTCAATAGGCTGGTAACAGACATGAAGCAAGACAATGTCAAAGCATACTGATCCACAAGATGTTAACAAATGGGTCAAGAAAGTACATTATCCACTTCAAACTATTGAAGAAATAATAGCAATCATGCCCAATGCAGGACTTTTTCGGCACATGGTGCAAAGCAAGGTTTTCAGCTAAGAAAATTGGATGAATCCAGTTCCAGACTGTGAACTTCTAATATGCTCTTAAGTCAGTATAAGTCTTTGAGGCTACTTTGTGGGATCTCATCAGCACTGGAAGTCTTTTAGAGAGATATAGAAAACACAGTGAAAGGGCTAAGTGGAGTAGTCATTATCAAAGATGACATTCTAGGTTGGGTTTCTATGAAGCAGTAACAAGTCACACAACTAACCTAGCTGTTGGACAAACTGTGATCTCAGGGTTTGAAACTTAACAAAGCCAAGTGCCATATATGTGCCACTTCTTTAATGTATATGAGATGTGTTGACAGAGAAAGGTCTTCAGCCAGGTGCTAACAAGGTTAGTACTTTTGTGAACATGTATAAAGCTACTGACAAATCATTTCTGATGAGATTCTTGGAAATGGTATGGTATCTGTCAAAGGATCTTCGCTTGTCAGAAATCACTGTGCTATTGACAGAATTGCTAGAATGCATTGTAGTACAGTGTTGGCCAACAGCTCTACAAGAGTTTCATGTTGCTAAAGAGGCTAGTAAACACATTACCAACTCTGAAACAGTATAAAAGTGACACTATACACAACTCTACAAGCTGATGCAAGTTAATAAAGGTTAGGAGACATTATATTACCAGAGGAAAGACCTGTTGCCTATGCATCCAGGACACTAGGATATATGCTGACACAATGTGTGCAAACTGAGAAAGAAATGTCAGTAGCAGTTTTTGGAGGTCAAAAAAAATCCATGTGATTACAGATAAGGGAAATGTAACATTGTGGAGTCTTTACTAAGTTTTTGTATATAACATTTGCACATCTACAGAGAATGTTATTGTCACTGCAGAACACCCACAAATGAATTCAAAAGTATCGCTTATCAAAGGATCTCAAAGCATTATGGATTGCATCACAATTACCTTTGACTGCTGAGAAGCTGCAAGAGCTAAAAGCTTGTACAAAAGATGGCTGAAAGATACATGTTCTGTGAAATGTCATCATGACAGTATGGTTGGATGGAGTCAAAAATCTGGACAAGGCCCATGAAAAATAGGTACAAATCTGTACGCTGATTAACATAAAATTTGCATACATAATCACAAAACCCCACCCACTATGATGGAATTGTGGGATACCAGCTTTCAAACGCAAACTGAAGAACAGACAACCAAAATATGGCACCAGAGTCTCCCTGCAGCCATTCCAATGTCCCATTACCTGGCGATTTTGCCCCATTTACCATAAACACTAATGTGCATACTGCTTTACTTCTACAATGATTATTTGGATTTTATATTTACATTTTATTGCACAATGCACAAACACCAACAGACATCTGATAAACAAAGCAATATTGTCTCACATTGAAAATAGACTTAGCATTAAAACTCCTCTGCCCTTGAAACTCACATTCATTGAAACAGCATTGAAACCCATACCACATCCAAAGAAAATGCATCTGGCCAATGGTAGATAACAATTACCTTTGGACTGTTTTCAAATCATAGGTCCCTTGCACACAAAACAAGAAACATACATGTGTTCTTTGATACACCTTCCAGACTTTATTAAATTATATTCATTGTATAATACAGCATACTTGTTAGAATTTGAGCGCATTTTAAATTTATTGTTTGAACATTTTTCCAGTAGGCAATGAAACAAAATGCATGAACCAATAATGACAAAACTGCCCAATTCAGAACATTTCCATCATAAAAGTCTACTTACACACACACACACACACACACACACACACACACACACACACACACAAAATATGCATAACATACAACTAAAGTTTGTACGATGACATAACACTGTTGTCTGCTCATTATTAAAACTCAGCTTTGACTCTTTACTTAAAACTCCAGGAAAATCATGTCAAAAGCATCAAAGGGGAAAACAAACTGAGGTACGGAGAAAGCAACAATTTTATAATATTCTGTCAGTTGCTCAACTAGCCCCCTATGGAGTTTCTTAAAGACACCATGTCTGAAACTAATATGAGCATTTCCAAAATTTTACTAAACATATATTCAGATAAATACCAGCTAACATCCAAACCTTTTGCCTGATATGGCTGATATTTCAATATAAAATAGGTCTCTTTGTACAATAACCATTGGTTAAACTAATGTCTTAGATGGAAAGCTGTCCACAATAATACAACAGAGTCAAATTTTTTTCTTTGCATTTTATATGAAGAACATGTCTATTTATTGGACTAGACACTGGTTCATTTCTAATATCTTATATATGCTCTAAAATCCACTTTCTAACTTGTCATTTTGCCAACAAACTATAACACATAAACCTAAATGTGCTGCAATATAAAATAACTCTTTGAGGCACTACAATATTGACCACAATAGCATAAATGTCAATAAGCACAACAATGGAGTAAATATGATGCAAAATTAAACAAAACAAAATAAACAAATCAGTGCTAAGATAACTACCCAGCTTTTAAATACCTTTTGACATCTATAAGAGAAACTTGCAACACCTAAGCTAAGCATACACTAACAAGCTGTTGGGGATTAATAAGAGAATCATTCTGTATCAGTAATGCCCACAAGTACCAAGTCTGTTTTTTAATACTGAGTTTGCATTATCTGATTCAAGATGTATGACTCTGCATTAAATACCACCAACTAGTCTTTTTGTCTATCCCCTTCTGTAATATCTCTGCACAGACCAGTCCTTTCTTCTCACATCTGATAAGACTAGCAGTGGTACCTTGAATCAGCACACACACACACACACACACACACACACACACACACACACACACACACACACACACACACACACACACACACACACACACACACACACACACACACACACACACACACACACACACACACACACACACACACACACTCTCTCTCTGGTAACCTTACCCGGTCCCTGAGTAGTGCTCGGCCTCTTCTGTTCCTCATGTTGCTATTGCCTCCATTAATCCCAGGTTCCTGGCTCCGTTTCAGGGCTCGCTGTATCCCTGCCTGCTGCCGCCATTAATCCCGGCTCTGTGGGCTCGCTGTATTCATCCATTCCCTGGGCTCACTGTATCCATTCCCCGGCCCTCTTCTGTCTGTTCCCCATGCTGCTGCTGCTGCCATTAATCCTTGCTCCATCCGCCTCTTCTATTCTTCAGCTTCGCGGCTTGCAATTCCCGCCATTAACTTAACCACTAGCCAGCTGGAAATGATGATACGAGCTCCTTGAGCTCAATTACGACTGGCTGGTAGCCTGACGGCGCTGACATCATTGCGCACGTGATGACGTCAGCGCCGACAGCGGGATATTTTAAAAATTTTGAAAACCAAAAGAAAAAAAATCGGAAATGAAGGGGTGCCACTCGGGAATCGTGGCACCCCTTCATTTGGACCCCAAAACTCAGTAAAAACCGAGTAATTCGGAACGGTTGGGAGGTCTGTAACTGGGGATGAACTTTCTGTAGTATCCTGCTGTCCCTAAGAATGCCCTCAGCTGCTTTTTAGTGACAGGTGCAGGCCATGCCTGAAAGGCTTCCACTTTGGCAGGTTCTGGCCTTATCTTACCACTCCCCACTCTATGTCCTAGGTAGGAGACCTCCACCATACCCACCTGACATTTGATCGGCTTAATGGTCAACCCTGCCCTCTGTAGTCTGCCCAGCACCTCCCTGACATACTGAAGGTGCTCTAGCCAGGAATGGCTGTAGATGGCAATATCATCTAGGTAAGCAAGGGCAAACCCTCCTGCTAGGATATGATCTACCAGCCTCTGGAAAGTCACTGGGGCATTCTTCATCCCAAAGGGCATCTTTGTGAACTCATACAAGCCAAAAGGAGTCACAAAGGCTGACTTCTCTATAGCACTGGGAGTCAAGGGCACCTGCCAGTAACCTTTGGTAAGATCAATGGTTGTAAGATACTTAGCCCCACCTAGCTGCTGTAGGGCCTCATCTGCCCTAGGCATGGGGTAAGCATCCAAGTCTGTGTGACTATTTAATTTCATGTAGTCCACACAGAACCTGGTGTTGCCATTCTTCTTTGGCACCAGAACCACTGGGGAGGCCCAGGGACTGTTGGACTCTTGAATCACCCCTAGTTCCAACATCTCCTGTACCTCCTCCCTCAGGGTCTGTTTGACTCTCTCAGGCACCCTATAAGGTCCCTGCCTAATAAGCCTTTGGGGTCCTGTATCCATCTGGTGCTGCACTAGGTGAGTGCACCCTGATTTCCCAGTGAACACGTCCCCAAATTCCCGCAACACTGCTTGGATTTCTCGAACCTGGGTAGGAGATAGCTGCTGGGACATTGCTACACCTTCCACTGAGGTGTCAGCCCAAGCCTCACTGAGGAGATCACTCCCCAAATCTCCCTCAGACTACTCCTGCAATCCACTGCAAATGCTCAGCACAAGGGCCTCCCTATCATGGTAAGGTTTCATCATGTTAACATGGTACAATTTGTGCCCCTGCCATCTGCCTAGCAGTTCCACCATGTAGTTAACATCATTTACTTTTCTTACCACCTTGTAGGGTCCCTCCCAAGCTGCTTGTAGCTTGTTGCGTCTGACAGGAATGAGAACCATTACCTGCTGCCCCACAGCATACTCTCTAGCTCGAGCATTCCTGTGATACCACACCTTTTTCTGTTGTTGGGCTTCTGCCAGGCTCTCCTGGGCCAAGCCCATGAGTTCCCTGAGCCTTGTCCTGAGGTTTAGGACATATGCCACAACAGACTCCTTGTGAGAGTCGCACTGACCTTCCCACTCATCTCGAATTAAATCTAGAGGTCCCCTCACACTATACCCATACAGCAACTCAAAGGGTGAAAAACCTGTGGATTCTTGAGGAACTTCTCTGTAAGAAAACAACAGATGGGGCAAATATTTGTCCCACTCCCTCTTCAACTGATCTGCAAATGCCTGTAGCATGAACTTGATTGTAGAGTCTAACTTCTCAGCAAGACCATTAGTCTGGGGATGGTAGGGGGTGGTCTTCATGTGCTTCACCCCACAGGACTTCCACAGACAAGCCAGCAGGTCTAACATGAAATTGGCACCTCTGTCAGTCAGTATTTCTTTTGGGAAACCTACCCTGCTGAAAATCTCTTACAAAGCATTTGCCACCTTCTCTGCCTTAATGGAGGACAAAGCCACTGCCTCAGGATATCATGTAGCATAATCCACTACCACTAGGATATACCTTTTCCCTGTGGAACTTGGGGCACTCAGAGGACCCACAATATCCATAGCTACCATCTGAAATGGCTACTCACAGGCAAAGGCATCAAAGGAGCTCTCACCTTGTCTCCTGCCTTGCCTACCCTTTGGCACTGCTCACAGGTCAGGCAGTACCCTGTTACATCTCTGGAAATTCCAGACCAATAGAAGTTCTGCATAATACACCTCTTTGTACGTTTTATGCCCATATGACCTGCAAAGGGAATATCATGGGCTATGGCTAGAAGCACCAGACATTAGGCTTTGGGCACTACCAACTGCTGTACTCTCTCACCTTCTAGCCTTCCCTCAGGGGTCCACTCTCTGTATAGTAACCCTTTGTCCCAGTATACAGATTCCCCCTTTCCTTGAGAATCAGGTACCTCCCTAGCTACCTGCCTCAGTCCTTGCAATGTAGGGTCTGAGAGCTGAACCTGTCTCAACTCTCTCCTTCTAACCCTTCCGAGCTCCCCTTCCACAGGAAGTCTGGCATCCTCTGACAGTGGTGCCTCACTGTCAGCCTGGGTACTACTACTCACCTCCACCTTTGCTGTCACTCTGTCCAAGGGACCATCAATACCCACAAGCATCTGTGGCTCACCTTCAGTCTCACTGCTACAGAATCACTCCCTCCCTGAAGTAACCACCTAAACAGTCCTGGCTGCAAGTATGCAGTCTGTCTGGGTCTCCCCCAGGCTACCAGACCCACATGCTTGTCTCCTAGCCTGACTGCGTGTAACTGCATAAGCACATAGTACTGCCTCATCCAAATCCTTCCTCTCAGAACATCTGCAGGATGGTAGTTTAGTACCCCTGTTGTCTCAAGACAGCCTACTATTGGCATTTTGTGTTTCCCACTTACTGGCTCCCACAACTTTTGTTCCCCACCTTGCCTCTGTGGACATCTGTATGCCACATGGCCCCACTGGTTGCATTAAAAACATTTATCCCTACCTCCTGGACATGTACCTGGACTAGTGGCTTCCCCTGCTACTGGCAGATTCTTTTGGGGCAGAATGTGCTGCCCACCATGGGTTCCTTTAGACCCATGAGCAGTACTGGGGGTCCCCTTCCTGTGCACTGCTGCCCTGCTTACCAGGTATAGGTCTCCCTTCTTCCCCAACTCATCTGAAGTAGCACACTGTCTATCAGCTAACCAGATCCTCATGTCCTCAGGCAAAGTGCTAAGGGCTTGTTCCCTCACCAAAAGGTCTGCCAGCCCTTCAAAAGTGGTGACCTGACATCCACTCACCCACCTATGGAAATAAGTGCTCAATTCAGCAACATATTCACACACACTTTCATCTGTCTTGCGTCTATGCTCAGAAAACTTTTTCCTATACGTTTCAGGTGTTAGCTTAAACAGTTCTAACAGACTATTTTTTACAGCAGGATAATCAAAATATGCAATGTCAAACATATTGGACAGAATAGTTGCAGCTTTACCATGGAGTAAGGGGGTCAGGAACCGTACCTAGAGTCCTTGGTCAGCTTCATACTGTTTACATACCCTCTCAAACGTGAATGAAACTATCAAAATTATCCCCCTCTTTAAACTGCGGAGGAAATTTACTGCCCTTTTGTGCTTCTGGGGTCCAGTTACTCCCTTCCCCATTACCTCCATGACTCTGGCAAAGAGTCAGCATCTCCTTCTCATGCTGCCTCTGCCTCTCTTGTTCCTCAGCTTGCAGATGTAACAGTTTCTCATTCTCCTTAGCCTGCAAATGTCACTGTCTTTCATTTGCTTCTAATTCCACACGCCTCGCCTCCAACTCAAGTCTCTTTAGCTCCAGCTAGATTTTTAAGTCCACTGTAGAAAGGTTGAGCTGTCCATTCCCCGAGGGTATTATATCTCCACTGCCAGTCTGATTGTCCTCCTGGTTGCTGTTTTCTGATGCAGCTGTAACCAAGGCTGCAATCAGGTCTGCCTTAGTCAGGTTTCCATGCACCAGTCCCCCTAGCCTGGCATATCTCCACCAGCTGGCTCCTTGTCAGCTTTCCATACTCCTCTGCTGACATGCTGCCTGCTCACCCTGACTAACTAAGCTAACAAAAGAAATAAAAAATAATTGTTATCTGAACTCTGAGTATTCACTGCATGGCTGTTTTAGAGTACAAAAACACCTTCACAGCTCACTGTACACAAGCTACAGGATTCACTCTACCCACACCACTACAAGCCAATTAGTATTTGCCAACTAATTAATATGTGATGTGGATATCCCACCACTGCCAAACACAAATGTGAGGATATCCCAACCACTGCCACCACAAATGTGATGCCCATGCCCTGACTCAGCAATCAAGGATCCTCAATCCTCACCACTAACACCAGAGAGGGCATCTCATATATGAGGAAAGGATGACAAATACACACAGTGAAGTGCAATTTCCCTTAAGAGCACACAGATATCTCAGTCAGTCCGGGGCTGGTCACTCCCTTGCTCCCTAGGTCCCCAATAAGACTCCCCACTGGCACAGCTATAGGGCCAAGATAGCCTAGCTGGGTAAGCTAAAATGTCCAGCACCCTTTCTGTCCAACCAGTGCTTTGTGCCCCTGCCCAAGTAGCTGACACACACACTTTGAGATAAGAGTTAACACAACCACACAGACACTTCTGGGGAAGGCTGGCACAGGTTCTCCAGCTGTTCCCCTTTTACCCAGACTATACGGTAGTACCATGCCACCACCCAGCTAATAATTATCAGCTACTTGGACAGGGACACAAAGCACTAGTTGGACAGAGAGGGTGCTGGAAATTTTAGCTTGCCCAGCTATGCTGAGATCTGGACCCTATAGCTGTGCCAGTGGGGAGTCTTATTGGGGACCTGGGGAGCAAGGGAGTGACCAGCTCCAGACTGACCTTGATCTCTGTATGCTCTTAAGGGAAATTGCATTTTACTGTGTGTATTTGTCATCCTTTCCTCATATATGAGACGCCCTCTCTGGTGTTAGTAGTGAGGATTGCTGGGCTAGGGCACGGGCATCACAGATGTTTTCAGGTGTTTCTTTATAAAACACGTAATTTTTTGCTGTGTGTGGATTGCTGCTCCAAGTTTCCTGAAGCAATTCATCTGAGAGATACCATTACATGATTAGTGACAATAGTTTGAGGCATGGGATAGCAAAGAATGTAGTCTAACAACGGTCCACAGTTTCTAGGTCAAGAATTTTAAAGCCTTGTCCAAGACATGGGAGTTCACCAATAGTACTCTGTGTCCATAATAATTTTAGATAAGATCAAGTCCCTCAAAAATATTCTCAAAGGAGTAAATATCTGGGTCTGAAAACTGTAATTCGACCTTACCTCTATACAGAAAAATATCTAATAAACCAGTGGGATTGTCACTATTGCAACTCATTGTGGGCAGAAGATTGAGGTTGAAACATTTCACTTCCTTTCTATTACTAGCTTCAGAAGGTGGGCAGTCAGCATTAGAACTGGTACAGAGCATTGAAATGAAGTTGATTTATGGCAAAATTACAAGGAAGTTATGTTATTTGAGAAGGAAAGAGAGTAAAGATGTTATTAGAATCTGGTTTAGTACATGCAATTCAGTTTCACAAGCTACAGTGGCTACTTTCTCCAGTCAACTGAGACTGTGCATTATTTAAGGTGATGATATTCAGATCTATAACAGAAACCAATATTAATTTCATAAATTGACAGTTGCATTGTTACTGTTACATCAATAAATAGTTGAGATAAATCAGGGCTTAGAAAGAGACTCAGCAAAGTTACTTCATGAGCCTATCTACTGTGTCCAGTTCAAGCTTTGGTTGGAATTGCTATTGATTTGACTGGTGTTAATTGGATTAAGAACAGTCATAAGCTTACCAGTGTTTGTAAACATACAAAGTTTTGATGCTTCATAAAAACTGATCTAATAACCACACTATCTTTGCATATCTCATAACAGCATTACATGTATTGAAATTATCATCCTGTAATTGCACGTATAGAAGATATGGTTATGGCAGTGTTCTTATTTGTATAAAAATGGATATAGTAGTTTCTAGAAGAAAATAGTTTCAGTTAAATAGGAATATTACATACCATGTATGTGAATAAATGCAAATAAATATTATAATTTTAAGATAGCAAGTAGCTTTTGTGGACATGGGACATGGGTTGGGCCATTGGTCAATTTGTTAGTAAAATGTTGAAGTGAAATTATTGTTTTTTGAGCCTCTTATGTTACTATCTTGAACTATATGTATTTTTAACTTTTTTAAGCAGATCTGACAGATACACCATCCATGACAAATTTCAGGCATTATCATGTTATTGACATAACGGTACAAAAGCTGACATATTCCCAACAAGTTTCAGTGTCACAGAAACAGAGTGCCAACAAACGGAGCTCCCTAGGCCATTCTACAATGTAATTAATGAGGATAAATATTTATGCAGCTTTATAAAATAACCTTAATATTTGAAATGTTTTGCCCATGGTTGTTAAGGCAAGGAATCCTCTTTGTTTTGGAACAAGCTTTACCCTTTACCCAGTCCAGATCTCTCAAGGAAGTAAAGTCATTCTGAATAAGACAGTTCATACGCATCCTAAAGTAAAAATGACACTTTCAGCCTCAGTAATGAAGAGGACCTGCCTTTTGATATATAATCCCCTTGAGTTTGATTACTTTCAGTGGTGTCTCTTATACAAGAACAGAAAATAGGAAGCCTGTAAAAATGTGCTAATTTCCAGAGATTATGTAATGACTGCTATGATAGGTAAGGGTAAAGTTGGAAGAAAGGTGTAGAGTTAAGGTTAATAAGCATTGAGATTGAAATTTAGAAATGCAGTAACTGGCTATTGTAGTGCTTCACATAAAAAGAGAGATTATGACATCTATCTTTTACTTTCTCTTAAAAGCAAATGACATAAACTGATGAACATCAATCTGAAAAGTTTCAGCAGAAATTAACAGATGATTGCATTTACACCCTTTAAATGTGAAAATGTAGCATAATGAAAACAAGGAAGGAAAAATAAAAAAAAACATTAGGACCATGTTACACTTCAACACATCTTTCACATTCATGCTCTTAGCAAATAACACCATGGTCTTGAATTTAAAAAGTGAAAGTTCAAAGCTTTTCAACTACTAGGTTTTGCTAATGGATTTTTATTTTGGGACATATTAATAAGGTTTATCTTAAAAGATTTCATGGAAAAGTACACACCATACTTTGCTGCTCTGCCTTTTGAAAAACAGACATAGCAGCAAGTCATGTTAAGCATAACTACTTTTGTAAATTAAAATCAAAATTTCCCATTAGTGGGAGAGACTACTTGCAGGGACCTGGACGTCTGCCTAATCCAGACTGCAGTATCTGTGCTCCAGGTTTATTTATTTTATTTTTACTTATTCTTTGCTGAGCAGGGTTGAGTACTAATGCAGTTGGACCCCCTCCAGGTTCAGTGCAGATGACCATCACCAGTGTGATATACAAAAGAAAAAAGAAAAACATCACTAAATATAAAAATTTAAATTCCAAAAGCATTAGGAACAAGAATATGTCATAATCATTATAAACAAGAGAATTTAAGAGATTTAGTACAGTAAGAAATGATTGGTAATACAATGAACGTATATGGCAGTAGACATTCATTAGCACTATGTAGTCAAACAAACTAAAAAAAAAAACATACAAACTGAGCTAAAATGAAAATAAACCAGAGGACTTGGCACTAAGTAATCATAAGAAGTACAAAAAATAGTATCATTGTGTATTTTAATTAAGAAAACAATGAAAAGAAAAAAGGGGTGAGGGTGAGGGGGAAGGAAGGAGACAGAGTGAGTGAGAGCAGTCATTACTAAATACAATCCTGGGTATTGACTAGAATATGTAAGGTATTACATTGGGATAAAATGGCTAGGCTTGAAATGACCTCTGGGTCGATAGCCTTGTAACCTCCTATGATCCTATGAGTGAGTGAGTGAATGAGGGAGAGAGGGAGGGAGGGAATGAGTGAGGGAGTGAGTGAGTGAGTGGGAGAGAGAGGGAGTGAATGAGTGAGGGAGGGAAGGAGTGAGTGAGGGAGGGGGGAGGGAGTGAGTGAGGGAGGGAGTGAGGGAGGGAGTAGTGATAAGAGGAAGGGGAGTATTTCTGGATGGTTGAGTGAGAAATTATAGAATTGGTGTGGAGGGAATGTTAATAAGTGTGCCAAACAGAGCAGTAGTGTCTGAAGTTAAGTGCTAAGAAGGGGAGGAGGGTGGGCCGTGGCTGACATCAGGTAACACCTTGGAATTGGGAGCATTTACATGCTACTTATTGAAGTAGGTGATTTTTAAAGATTTTTGTAGGAGTAGTGTTTTTCAAAATATAAGCAATGGAAAAGATGTCACACAATAACATTGAAAACTGAAATAAAGAAGATGTACAGGCAAATTAAACATAATATGAGAGAAGATAAAGAAACATTTGAAGAAAATGTATATAAAGAGATTGGGCATAATAGGAACCATTTTATGTAGTAGGAGTGAAGTCATACAAATTGATAAATTGTGTGTGTATATTCTAAAGTTTATTCTCTAACACAACAGATTATAGATATATTTATAAAATCTTATGCAAAGCAGTTTGGCTCCACCAAGGAGGTGAAATTATCCTAGTAACATCCAAGCAACTCCAGATACTGAAATTAAATGAGTTTATATTGAAAACAAAAACTCAGCAAGACCACCACGGCTTCCAGTATGATAAAGTTCCAGTTTAATAGATAGGACAAGCGCTTTCACGTAGACACCCTATGCTTCATCAGATCCTTACACAACTCATTAAAACACATAATTTTATATATAGTCTCAGTACAAAATTTAATCATTTCATCAGAGGTTGACTAATTAAATAATCACAAGTAATAAAACAATCAATTAAAACAATCAGTCATTAGATAAAAACAAGCTACTTAAAGCAACGTGCATCCAATACTGGCTTGATAAAAATACTACTATTCAAGCCAGGGTAAATGTGTGCTTGCAACTTAAAAATCCATTTTAGCTCCACACATTCTATAAAATTATCATTATTGCCACCCCTCTTGTTGGGTACAACAATTTGCATAACACTAAAACTATGCGATGAGAACTCCACAGTGTGCTTTGCTAGAGCATTGCCTAAATTCCCATGCTTGATGTCATACAAATGGTGGTACACTCTGTCTCTAGGGTTGTTCTTTAGTCTGCCAAAAGGAATGCAATTATAAAGAAATAATATTGGAATCTGTGCCTGGCAGTGGGAAGAGTATTGCTTTGAGCATCATATGGGGAAAAAGAGTCACATTATAGCATGATTCATTAAAAGAAATCAGATGCACAGTAAGCAGAATTTTTTTAAAGACAAGAAAATGCCACACAGTTGCAGCACCAGCCCACTGCCATAGAGGAAGGCATCTGTGTGTGACTCTGTCTACCTGGACCAGTAAGCTGGAGGCCTGGCTGAGGTGACAGGCTTTTTGCAGCACTGTGCAGTATTTTAGTGGAAGTGGGAGAGCAGCATTAGTGTCACACAGATATGTGCCATACTGGGGGAGGACAAACATTACTGTGTCATAGGTGGGAATGCCCATGTGTGAGTGCTTATATCATTGTATGACATTCCCTTGGGAACAGTAGCGCATCCAAAAAATGCCGTTAGTAATGGATTATGCAGGATTTGGAAGCCTCAGTCACTTCCCTTGTCCCCAAGTGCTTGCCAATTGTGCTCCTAGGTTGGTAGCCCCAGGACATTGATAATTTGTTCAGTGTAGTAGGATATGGGAGGATAGAGAGGCACAGACCTCTGGCAGGTGGTCATTCTAGCCAAGGGAGCAAGATATATATATATATATATATATATATATATATATATATATATATTTAAAGAAAGTGTCACATACGTGGTATAACAACTTTAGCAGGGTAAATGAGAAATACGACAAAATAAAACCAGAAAAAAGGAAATCAAAATGCAAGAGGGAAAAAGGCTCATATGAAACTAAGAAAGATGCACGGGACAGTACTGGCAACAAAGTTATCACAAAGTGCATGCAACCAAGGAACTGGGATTGTAAGAAGAAGCTACACAGCTGCAGTGATGGTTGCACTTCATAATGTTGTAGCAAGGAGGATGCATCATTTACAATGCTGAGCATCTTAATGTTGCATCATCAGGGCAAAAGGTGACATAGGTGTTACAAGAGAGTGCAACTGTTAAACTGCAGTGGACTGCAAGGGTCAACAGGTAGGAGACACTCATAAAACATATGTTTTGCTATGATGACCTGGACTTACCGATGGAGCATCTAAAAAGCTAGTTGAAAAAATACAATTTTGGATAGTTTTTCAAGATTTTAGAACTGATTTTGACAGCAAATCATGGTAAAGTATAATTGTTGAAAACAGTGGGTGAAGGTGGTGCCACATGTTGTAAGATATGTGGTAGCTAACTCACAGATAGAAAACACAGAGTGATAATGAAGGAGAATTGGGTGGCCAGCAGTGTACCACAAGTGGTGTGTGTTACATATTAATGGCCTGTACTCTAATTTGGCAAAAATAGTGGCATGGATTATATATTTGTGTCAAGAATGCTAGTTTGAAAAGAAAAGCTTGTATTTTTGATGACTAAACAGCTTGACTATACATATTTCATAATACAAAGCATCATCTGAAATATATACAATTACCAATTAAAGTATTTTGTACACGCGGTGGTGGTGCTGCGGTTGCGTTGTCACCTCACAGTAAGCCACTGTCCGATTCGATTTTCAGCTAAAGCGTCTTCTGCATGGAGACATGCATGAACGGGTGTACCTTCGTTGAAGGTTGTGCGTCAGGTCTGGCAAGCCGGTACGTAAAAATCAACTGCCAATCATTAGCGGACCAGAGTTCCGCTGTGGCGACCCCCTAACCGGGAAAAGCCGAAAGACACAAACAAACCAATTAAAGTATTTTGTATGGTTTCTTCTTGAAGCACAGTTTAATAATAGCACTAAGGTCGATATCAGGGAAAACACTGTGTGGAATTAAGATGTGTGAAGACCTCTAAAGGCTTCAGCAGTGACTAGGGAACTCACATTTCCAGTTTAGGATGAGTAAGGCCAGGTCGGCAGCTAAGGCATAAAATACCAGAGGGGGTGCCTGCAGGGAATAGATGAAATATGCCATCTTTGTTGCAAGTGATCAAAGACTGGATGATTAGTACAGCAGTGTGGGGTAACAAGATGACAGGCAACCTTTGAAGCAGGAAAGAACTTCTGGTGCTGTTCACCTTAGTATGACTCTGTTTGAAGTTATTGTAAAATCGACAGTATGATACAACAGAATATGTGCAGTGTGTGTAGAAAACTGTAACAAGAGGACTGACAAACTTATTTGTACTTAGAAAAGAGACCATACAGATTGCAATAAATTGTTGAATATGTTACCTTTTACTATTCTACTGATTTCATACTCAACACAAACAGGTGTGTCCCACTCCTAAAATGTGATAATGGAAGCATAACATATTCTAGAGACACATGTTCACAGAATAAAGGCAATCATTTCTATATAAAAACAAATGTGGTTTCCTGACACTTTTCTGATATTCTCATCAGAAGAGCATGCGGCCTTCAGAGTCTGACTTGTACAGTTGAATCCCTAACCAAGAATTGTAGACTTTCTCCTTCAACTGCTACAATTCAAGATGATCAGGGGAAGGAATGTGAAATATAAACAATCTGTGCACTTTTTGAATTCTGTTCTTTGCTATAATAAAATATCTCTCTGTTATAGCTCCTCTGGCTACGTAATGAAGAAGGAAAGAACCTGTAATGGTGACAACAGATGACATGAATTGCAAGGAAATGCCGAACCAGTCCTTTTGACAATGGGATAGCTAAAGCTGACAGCTGACTAGCTGAATGCTGAACTGCATTGTCTTTATTTGCTAAACCCTACTTAAAAATTTCCAGAACTTATCTGAAACATTCCAATGTTGGTTTGTGATTTATTGTGCAACTGCTTCATAAGGGAAGATTTATTTTTCTTTATATTTTATTTTTTACCTCTGATTTCCATTGTTTGTTGTTAGAAAGGGATAGATTATAGATAAACAAATTCTCGCCATCCCAAGGGGTCTAGTCAGTTATACATTCACCCAGACTGTAAACGGGACAATCCGGAGATTATACAAAACAATCCATTGTTGGTGTGTGATTTATTGTGCAACTGCTTGGTAAGAGAAGATTTATTTTGATTTATATTTTATTTTTTATTCCCAATTTCCAGTGTTTGTTGTCAGAAAGGGATGACTGTAGACAGGAAAAGCTCTAGTCATTCCAAGGGGCCTAGTCATCTATAAATTTGCACAGATAGTAGAAATGACAATCCAGAGATTATCTGAAACAATATGGTATTGGTTTGTGATTTAAAATGCAAATGCTTAGTAAAAGAATATTTATTTTTATTTTATTTTTTTTCTTATCCCAGATTGTCAGTGTTTGTTGTTCGAAAAGGCTAAATTGTAAACTGGCAAACTGTAGCCATCCCAAGAGGCCTAGTTTGCTATAAATTCACACAGACTGTAGACAGGATAATCTAAAGTTTATATAACCAATCCAGTGTTGGTTTGTGATTTATTTTGCAACTTATTGGTAATAGTAAGGGAAGATTTATTTTGATTTATATTTATCATTTTCCTCTGATTTTCACTATCTGTAGGAAGAAAGGGCTAGCTTGTAGACAGGAAGATTTATTTTGATTTAGATTTTGTTGTTTTACCTCTGACATAGCCCTCAACAAATATGGTGCAAATCTCAACAGAAGCAGGGACAATTCCAGAAATAATCCAGGACAATAAGGGACACTTTAATATGATAGTACTATTAACCTGAGACATTGATAGAATAAGAGAATGTAAATTAATATACATTTTCTAAAGTGAAAGACATCCATAAAAATGTAATTATTATCATTATTTATTAAGTGCAGTTCATTACCTTTTCTTCTAAAGTTACCAGTTTTAGGAGGGATTAAGAGGGACAGAGACAGCATATGAGTGAAAATCAGGGATGTTCCTGAAAATAAGAGACAATTGGGTATATCCTCTGATTTTCACTGTTTATTTTTTGAAAGTGATAGATTGTAGACAGGCAAACTCTAGCAATCCCAAGGGGCCTAGTCAGCTTTAAATTCACATAGGCGGCAGACGGGACAATCCAGAGCTAATCTGAAACAATCCAGTGTTGGTTTGTGATTTATTGTGGAACTGCTTATTAAAATAAGAGCTATTTTCGTTTATATTTTATGATTTTACCCTGATTTTCACTGTTTTAAGGTGAAATTCATAACTGGTAATCAGAAAGATTTATTTTGATTTATATTCTGTTGTTTTACCTCTCTGAGTTTCACTGCTTGTTGTTTGAAAGGGATAGACTGTAGACAGGCAAGCTCTAGCCATCCCAAAGGGCCTAGTCAGCTATAAATTCACATAGGCAGTAGACAGGAAAATCTAAAGTTTATCTGAAACAATCCAGTACTGTATTGTGATGTATTCTGCAACTGCTTGGTAAGAAAATATTTAATTTAATTTATTTTTTGTTGTTTTACTTCTGATTTTCATTGTTTGTTGTTAAAAAGGAATATATTGTAGACACACAAGCATTAGCCATCCTAAGAGACCTTGTCAACTATAAATTCACACAGATTGTAGACAGGACAATCCAGAGCATTTCTGAAACAATCCAGTGTTTGCTAGTGATTTATTGTGCAATTGCTTTAAAAGAGAAGATTTATTTTGACTTATATTTTGTTTTCTACATCTGATTTTCACTGTTTGTTTCTAGAATTGAGAGATTGTTGACAGGCAAACTCCAGACATCCCAAGGGACTTAGTCAGCTATAAATTCACACAGACTGTAGACAGAACAATCCAAAGGTTGTCTGAAATAGTCCAGTGCTGCTTTATGATGTATTGGGTCTATATTAATTCATCAAAGTGTACTTACCTCCAAAGACTATTCATCGAAACAACATCATCGAACAGCCATTCATAGAATGTTCAAATCAGGGAACGTTTTTCCCAGGTAAGTAAACTAGTTGGTGAACACACCATCTGAAACATAAACACAATAAATTAAACCCAACAAAGTAGGGGGCTATGCCCTACACCCCCACCTATATATACCAACTCCGAGATCGCACTCCAGTGGGTTGAAGGGCAAATATTTGTATGGTGGCCAACTTTACCTACCTGAGAAAAATGTTCGCTGATTTATACATTCGATAATGTCAATTCGATGAACAGCTGTTCGAGGTAAGTAAACTTCGATGAACTAATATAAACCTGATATATTGTGAGATTGCTTAGTAAGTGGAGATTTAGTTTGATTTACATTTTATTTTTTTCATCTGGATTTTACTGTTATAAAGAGGGGTGACTGAGCAATAGTGAGCAGAAGCTACTGTGCACATTTGTGTGTGGTGTAAAGGACATTAAACATTTTAGTGTGACTGGTGTAAATGGTACAGTAGGTCAGAGAGACTACTTTATGAATTACTTTCCCTTATGCAAGGTTAGTTCAGTGTCCTTAATTTAATATTTAGTTACATATTGTTCGTGTGCTTTCCTCTTAGAATGTGACTTAAATTACTATTTGCTTTAATTTCCTTGAATTCAGTGGAAACTGATTTTGATTATTTCTTTTTTCTTTTAGAATTCCTTATTTGCTTGTATAGGAAAATGGATTCCTAAGATGAGTATACCATTAATACATACATGCATACAAATATTTCTTGCATGGGCATTAATGCCCTTCTAGCCTGCCAATAAACCAAAACAGTTGTTCCCAGGCTATTCTTAAAAATAGCTAAACTAGTGCTTGCCTCACTGTAATTTGGTAGTCTATTCCATGCATCAGCTGCTCTCTCAGAGAACCAGTTAGTACAGTTCTCATTTCTATAGAATCTTTGGGTCTATGTTTACCCATCAAATGAAATCCTAATCAAACCACTATCCCACAAACACTTAACATTGAAACTCATATAGACATATAAGCAATAATGATCCCATTGAACTGTTATAGTCGGCCCAGACACACAAAACACCACCAGGTATATATTGGAGGGCCGTTCACCTAACCATGCTCATCTGGGGGGCTGTGTACCGCACACCCCTCACTATTTACATATACCAACTCCAAGATTGCACTACAGTAGGGAAAGGGCAAATTTCTTTATCCCCATCATAATACGATCTTAGTAAGAACTATGTGCTGTTTTGTTTTTATGGTCACCTTATGATATTTGCCCTTTCCCCGCTGTAGTGCAATCTCAGAGTTGGTATATATAATTAGCTGGGAGTGTAAGGGGCATAGCACCCCCCATATGAGCAGGGTTCAGTGAATGGCCCTCCAATACATACTTGGTGGTGTTTTGTGTGTTTGGGCCGACTATGACAGTTCAATGGGAGGATTTTCGCTGATATGCCTATATGAGGTAACAGACATTTGATGTTATATGTTTATGGAATAGTCATCTGAGGTTTTCTGGATGTCTCTAAGACAATTTATCACCCCCTTTTGTGGAGCCAAACTGTTTGCATAAGATTTTGTAAATACATCTATAATCTGTTGTGTCTGAGAATAAGTTTTAGAATCCACACACTGTTTATCAATTTGTATGTCTTTACTCCTTCCACATCTTATGTATCTATAAATGATTTCCTATTATGCTTAATCTCTTTATATAAATTTTCTTCATTTTTTCTTGATCTTGTCTCACACTATGCTTAATTTGTTTGTTCAGCTTGTTTATTTCAGTTTTCTAAGTTGTAGTTCGACCACTTTTCCATTTCTTATATTTTTTTGTCTCTTAACCAAATATCTTGTTCTTATGGAAATATATCCTCCTAATTTTGTGAGCCTACATCCTAATGTTAAACATTTTTTTTTTTTGCATCCAAACAATTTCTCTTTCAAACCTTTCCACATTCCTTCTGCAGTTTATGTCTAGGTTTGCTACTACTAATAATAGTAAGCATATCATTCAACGTTTGACATGAGGAACATGTCACCAATATTATTAGCTGTTACCTTTCTATAAACGTAACAGTTAGTACACTGTGCTAGATACTTGTGCTTTAGCAAAAACTACCAGGGAACAGAATATACTAGATATTGTTTATGTTCCTAAAGAGATGACTGTTACGTCATGCCATGTTTTATCGCCATTGATGTGCAGTGATTATGAGGTTATAAAGGTTAAATTACTGCTAGATAATTCTGCCAAACTGAAATCTAAACCAATGCACATAAGAAGAATAAAAGACTATATGGAAAAAAAAAACAGTCACTATGTAAAACTAATTGGAGTGAAGCATTCAGTGGAAAAACTGTAGAAGGAATGTAGAAAGTTTTGAAGGGGAAATTATTTGAATGCAAAAAATTAAAAACAATGTTTAACATCAGGATGTAGGCATAAGAGGCCAAAAGGATATATTTTCTTAAGAACAAAATACTTGATTAAGATGTGAGACAAAAATATAAGCAATGGAAAAGATATCACACAATAACATTGAAAACTGAAATAAAGAAGATGCACAGGCAAATTAAACATAATATGAGAGAAGATAAAGAAACATTTGAAGAAAATGTATATAAAGAGATTTGGCATAATAGGAACCATTTTATGTAGTAGGAGTGAAGTCATACAAATTGATAAATTGTGTGTGTATATTCTAAAGTTTATTCTCTAACACAAAAGATTATAGATATATTTATAAAATCTTATGCAAAGCAGTTTGGCTCCACCAAGGAGGTGAAATTATCCTAGTAACATTCAAGCAACTCCAGATACTGAAATTAAATGAGTTTATATTGAAAACAAAAACTCAGCAAGACCACCCCGGCTTCCAGTATGATAAAGTTCCAGTTTAATAGATAGGACAAGCGCTTTCACGTAGACACCCTACGCTTCATCAGATCCTTACACAACTCATTAAAACACATAATTTTATATATAGTCTCAGTACAACTAATTAAATAATCACAAGTAATAAAACAATCAATTAAAACAATCAGTCATTAGATAAAAACAAGCTACTTAAAGCAACGTGCATCCAATACCGGCTTGATACAAATACTACTATTCAAGCCAGGGTAAATGTGTGCTTGCAACTTAAAAATCCATTTTAGCTCCACACATTCTATAAAATTATCATTATTGCCACCCCTCTTGCTGGGTACAACAATTTGCATAACACTAAAACTATGCGATGAGAATTCCACAGTGTGCTTTGCTAGAGCATTGCCTAAATTCCCATGCTTGATGTTATACAAATGGTGGTACACTCTGTCTCTAAGGTGCTTTGTGGTCTTACCTACATAGAAACAGTTACATCAATTACAAGTAGCCAAGTAGATGAGATTAGTAGTATTGCAAGTAGCTCAAAACCTGGGTTCAAACTCAAACTGCAACACAGGATGGATAAACTTCTGGGTATGCATCATACTGTTACACATCTTGCATTTTTTACATGGATATGTGCCAGGTTCACCCTCCATAGTCAAGTTACAGGTTCTATTCCCACATAGTAACTGCTTCAAATTCTGATTATTCTTATATGTAAACGTGGGCACTTGTCCAGCTAACTTCATTGTATACTATCTACCATCAGAAAATGCCAATTCTTCTTCACAATCGCCTGCACCTTCCTATTATCTGTAGTGTATTTCATTATTAACCGAATCCCATATTTCCCATCACCTTGTGTGTAGCCCTTCCTTGGAACAAAGCCCCTAGTTTGAGATCTAGCAGCTCCATTAATAACCTCATCCTTTACCATGGAGAAGTCTGGCTCCTTATAACCCCTATCTAAGAACAATTGTTCAAGAAGATCTAATTCACATTCTAAACTACCCCTATCACTACAGATCCTTTTTATTCTATTCAGTTGACCTTTCATGATATTAGAAAAAACATGCCTTGGATGCATGCCACTACACTCAAGCAAACTGTTATGCCAGACTAAAGATTTTTTTTTATTTTTGTTTAAAAAAAATAAAACTTACAGAATATACCAATGGAAAAAGTCCTGGCGACCCAACCTTTTTCCGTTGGTATATTCTCGGATTTACAACGGGCATGCAGGTTGAGCTGGCCAATCAACTTACTTGTTTTAGAATATTAATGGACAGTCATTGTATAATTATGAATATGATGACAGTAAGAGAACAACAATACAATGCAACAGTGAATCTAGTATGATTGTTAAAGTGCCACCTGCTAATCCTAGTATGCAGGTGTAAGGGCTTTGAATAAAAAGAGCTGTTTGAAAAAAATGTGGCATTTTGACAGGCATTACTGCTTTAAATATTTATTTGTTTGTTTATTTATTTGCTTTTGTTTACCAGGAAAGTCAGACTGGGCAAAGCCCCTTTTCAGATGTGGGCCAGGGAGAAAAGCTCCACATTACATATCCTAACAGTAAAAATATTCTATAAATTTAGGATTATATAATTTAACAGGTGATCATCATGTTATGTATACTATATAGTATGTATAGCATATTAAGCTCAGACACATCTACAGAATGCAATATATACAACACTTAAAACTCACACACATCAATAGAGCATTCAACATTATTTTACAGTGTATATGTGTGCTTGCAACTTAAAAATCCATTTTAGCTCCACACATTCTATAAAATTATCATTATTGCCACCCCTCTTGTTGGGTACAACAATTTGCATAACACTAAAATTGGGCACAACACACCTGATACACTTGTAATAGGTGACTCTATCGTCAGGCACACTGACGGCCCGCTCACCAGGCTGAACAAGGAGAAGGTCACGGTGAGCTGCCTGTCGGGTGCTAGGATCCGCCACATAACACAAGCACTCAGGTCACTCCAAGGCAAGTACAAATATGACTCAGTCATTGTCCATGCTGGTGTGAATGACCTGAGACATACCTCCCTGGACTACATGAAAAGAGACATAGGGGAGCTCTCTGAGCATGTAGCCCAGGTCGGTATGACCCTGACCTTGAGTAGCATCTTACCCTCACCAAGAATGATGCCACAATATGAAGACAAGATGATCAATTTCAACAAATGGCTTAAGTATTGGTGTCATTCAAAGGGGATCCAATGCCTGTCAGCCTGGGATGACATGCTCGACAAGCCACGATGCTTCGCTAGGGATGGCTTGCACCTGTCACCCCTGGGCTTTTGGATATTGGCAAAGGCTCTTGCTACCCCCATAGTGCCTTTTTAGGCAAGGCTCAAAAGACAAACCCACCTCCATAGGTATCACAAGGATAAGAAACTAAGAGTAATGCTACTCAACGCCAGAAGTCTAAACCTCAAGATGCACGTACTCGAAACTCTCCTTAGCATGGAGAACATTGATATCTGTGCAGTAACAGAAACCTGGTTCAAGGCTCCCAAGAGCACCCCAGCACTACCAGGTTATACCTCATACCATGCTTTTCGGCCCCAAAACTTGGACTGAACCACAAAAGGAGGGGGAGTATCAATATTCGTCAAAGATACCCACACCTCCAGGTTGGTGGCACAGCACAAAGCATCAGAGACTATCCATGTGCAACTAACAGTGGGTAAAACTGCCTTCCAGTTTATAGCCTGCTACAGATGACCCTCCCAAACCCAGGAACCCCACTTGGCCTTCCTGAGAACACTGGAAAATATGAAGGTCTCTCCAAACACCATTATATTGGGCGACTTCAACTACCCAAACATAGACTGGGAGCATTACTCTAGCTCTAACACCCTAGCCCAAAAGTTCCTAGAATTTGTAAACTCAAATGCTATGGAACAACTTGTTACCACTCCCACAAGAGGGGAAAACATACTGGACCTGATCATCACCAACATGGGGACTCTATGCTGCAGACCAGAAGTGTATCCCTCATTGGTAAGATCAGACCATAAACTAATCTCACTGGATATTCACATCCCAACTCCACCCCCTGCCCTGAAAACCACAGTGAAAAACTTCTCTAAAGCAAATTTCACACTCCTCAAAACCGAGGTGGAATCCTTCAAAGCCCCCGGGCCTGTGGAAAATACGGCCCAGACCGCAGAATCCTTTATAAACGCATTCTATGAACACCTTCAGGAATGCATGGATCATGCAATCCCAAATAAAACCAAGACCCAATCCTCCAAAGGCAGATGTCCTGTCTGGTGGACCCCAGCCATAAACAAACTATACAATAGAAGGAAGAAGCTACTACATGATAGAGCAAAATCCCAAAAAGGGAAGGCATCTCTGATCAGTATTAGCAAAAACTATGGGCACTCATAAAATCATCTAAGGCCAGCTTTGAGAGAAAAATTGCACAGGACACTAAGGATAATCACAAGGCTTTCTTTAGTTATGTTAGGAACCTGGGTGGGAATTCCCAGATATGCTCAGAATTAGTACAAAATGACAAAAAATACACCGAACCCACAGACATTGCCAACATCCTAGCTGACAGGTTCAGCGCAAACTCCCCCCCCTCCCCACCAAAAGGGCAAATATCTATCCCAGCAGAGTGCTGTCCCCCTGACATCTCAGATGGTCAGGTAAGAGCTGCCCTCTCCAAAGCAAAAAACACAGCATCAATGGGACCAGACAGTGTCCCGGGCTGCGTCCTACATGAACTCCAAGAAGAGCTAAACCCAAACATAAAACTACTGTTCAATCTCAGACTTACTACAGGATATGTACCCAAAGAGTGGCGTACAGCAACAGTGGTCCCTCTCCACAAAGGTGGTGCCTCAATGGATCCTGGAAACTATCGCCCCATAAGCCTGACTAGCTTGGTCTGCAAAGCTATGGAAAGGATCATCATGGACCTCATAAATAAAGATATTGGGACCTACAGACACTGGATCCTACCCAGTTTGGCTTTGTTAAGGGCAGATCCTGCCTCTTAAACCTGGTTGATTTCTTTGAAACAGTCACCAAGGCCATTGACGAGGGAAGGTGGTCCACACAGCCTACCTGGACCTCACAAAAGCCTTCGATACAATACCCCACTCGGGCATTATAGATAAGCTCACCAGCTTAAATATAAACCCCTATGTCACTAGATGGGTTGCAAACTGGCTCAAGGACAGAACCCACATGGTTAGAATTGCTGGAGCCATGTCAGACTCCAAACCAGTTGCAAGTGGCGTCCCACAAGGCTCAGTCCTGGGACCTCTCTTGTTCGGTATATATTTCTCGGAGGTACAGGCCAACACGGAAGGACTGTGGCTGACCAAATTCTCAGATGACTGCAAACTGGGCACCATAATCGACTCTCCAGCCGACACAAGCATCCTCCAAAAGGGCCTCATAGAAACAGACAACTGGTGCCAGATCCATGGCCTCAAGCTAAATGCCAAAAAGTGTATAGTCATCCCCTTTGGCAAAAACAAAGTGCCCACAAATTACCACATAGGTGGTAATCCATTAAGTACAGAAGAAGTAATTAGGGACCTGGGGACCCAAGTTGATAGCAATCTCTCATTTGACAACCACGTGGCCAAAGTGGTTAGAAAAACATTTTATATAGCCCACCTATTCATGAAGGGATTCACATCTAGATCAGGGGAGGTCATCGTGCCTCTTTACTCATCCCTCATCAGGCCCATAATTGAGTACAATGCCCCTTTTGGGATGTACCTTACCAGACACCTGCAGCAACTGGAAAGACCCCAAAAGTACCTCACCAAGAGGATCAAAGGGCTCAAACAGATGCCATATGCTGCCCGGTTAAAGAAACTCCAGCTCTACTCAGTGGCATACCACCTGCTCAGAGGCGATCTGTGCCTGACGTATAAAGCCATGTCCAACCCGGAATTAATGGACATGCTGCACCTCAGAAAATCCAAATCCCATAAAGCTACGCTCGAGACTTGAACCTCAGCACTGAAATAAATAGGATATGCTGGAGGGACAGATTCATAACCCAGAGGCTCCCTTCACTCTGGAACAAAATCCCAGTCCAGGTTAGGCAGAGTCCCTCATTGACTCTCTTCAAGAGGAATCTTGATGAGTGGATGGGAGATCGTAGGTTTACCCCGGGTATCACTTCTGTGTCACTGTTAGACAGAGGCACAGTATACTAACCTCGAAAAAGGGCATAGCAAAATTAATTTAAAATGGGTGGCGAAAGCCAAACGCACTCTGTCTAGGCTTATAAATGCCCTAGGGCAGATAGCCTAGTATGAACCTATGAACCTATATACATATAGCCACTGTAATATTAACATGCAGACAACAGATAAGCCATTATGTATATCTTATCCAAACAGTTGCATTCACCTGAGACCCATAACCAAGAGATTACTGTAATAAAAGTGTTAAATTGTGTCACACTCATTGGCTTTGACTGCATGACATGGGGAAATTAGTACTCGGATTGGAATAAGGCAATATTGTAATATTCATAGATATTATTTAATTGAGATTGTAAATCGCACATGGGATAACATTTAGAAAAAGAAGTGTTTTGGTACTGAGGTTACAAATGCATGACCATTTGATTGAGATGTCATGGCAGAGAGTAGCATGAGATATGTAAGCAATAATGCCTGACAAGGTGGGTGTTACAGGAAGAGTAGTCATAAATGTAAATCATTGTTATTTGTGTACTGTACATTGTTATGTTACATTCTGATGTAACTCAGTCGGAGCCTGTAATTGATCTTTCTTTGAATAGGATTCTACCCCTACATAAATAAATAAAAATACCCTGTGGTATTCTAAGGTCCAGTTCTGTGGGCAGAAGGCCTTCCTACCCCTGTAAAGTCCATCATTGCCCTATAACACAAATAGCCTTTGTGTGTGTGTGTGTGTGTGTGTGTGTGTGTGTGTGTGTGTGTGTGTGTGTGTGTGTGTGTTTTAGTTTTATGTTTTATAATTTTAAAGGATGTTTTGTTTCTTGTTTTTTTTTTAATACAAATTCACAGTTCTTGATTGTTTATAGTGAAACAGTTCACATATTGTACTTTAAGAAAGAGATAGATAATACTTCATGTTGCAAATTTGCATGAATAAATGCACATGCTGTTTGTGTTTTGTGTCTACTTAAATCTTTCTGTAGCACTGTTTTTGTACTTATATATTTATATTTGTGTTTGTTTACAAGAGGAGAACACTGATGTCCATGTACCTTTTTCAGACTTAGCTCTGGAATGCTGTTTGGTTAAATGACTTGCTCAGAATCACACAGTTAGACAATGGAGGCTGAGGGAGTCAAACCTTGAGCCACTGGATCACAGAAAACAGCTCATTAGCAGCTGCTTCATCCTCTGATCTAACTGCCAGATATTGTGTGCTAATTTTTGTGGCTGAAAATTGAAAAACAATGAGTTCTTTATTTGACATCAGTCAGAACAGAATCCAACTCACATTTATTTAGAGAAACAATATAAACTACTGGCAATTTGGTGTGCATAGATAACTTTAATAACTTCAAGAACTAGATCGCTTTTTTAAACTTAGAACTGCCATGGTTTTATAGCTGACAGATGCTGCTGTATGTCAAGTGACAGTAAATATTACAGGCCCACAACATCCAAAGTGGAAACATGGAAACATGGAAACACACTTTGGTAACAAAGCATTATGTCTAATATTTTTTTATTTGAAAGCTGTTAAAGCAGCTGTCAAAACACAGAACTCTAAAATCTTACACACGTTTCATTTGGTTGTTCACTTGTAGAATTTTGGAGCTTGTAAGAAGACTTACAGCAGCATGATTCTACTTACTAATGAGTCTGTGTTGTCCATTCTTGTTTTTTTCCCCAAACATCTTTATTAAATGTTCACATATGACAAAGGCAGCCTTATTTATACGGTAAGCCGCGGTGGTACAGCGGCAGCGTTATTGCCTCACCAGCAAGAGGTTCTCCTGTTCAATTCTCGGCTGGAGTGCCTTCTGTGTGGAGTCTGCATATCCTCCCTGTGGTCAAGTGGCCTCTGAAAGACATGCGTGATTGGGTGTGCCTTCGCTGAAGGCTGGGCGTCAGGCTGGCAACTCAGCACCATAAAAATCGACTGCCAATCATTAGCGGACCGAAGTTCTGCTGTGGCGACCCCTAACCACGAAAAGCCACAAAGACAAACAACAGTCTTACATTCATATAAATGAAAAACATACAAAATGATACCACTTTAGTTCCAAACAGTTTACATCACAGACACCACTGAAATAACTGTAGTTGCAAACATTATACATCAGTTATAAACCATCCTATCATTGTTAGTTAAGCATTATATGGTTCATTCAAATCCTGCCTCTAAAACCTCATTCCTGCTCTGCAGATATTGTTCCCACAATTCCCATTTTTTCTTGTGTAGTTTGCTCCTTCCCTTTTCTAAAGATCCCAATTCCAGTTATTTTATCTGTGTTACTATATTCACTACATCTAGTAAAGTTGGTCTAGACTTTGATTTCCAATTTCTAGTAATTGCTTTTTTAGTAGCCACCATACTTAGACTCAGCAAGGCTTTACTATGTCTAGGCAATTCTGATTCTGTAGCATAACTCAAAAAAATAATCTCCCCAGTCAGTCCAATCTGCTTACCCAGCATCTCTGACAGAGTGGTCTGCAGGGAATCCGTAAAGTCTGCCAGCTCATTACACTCCCAAAAAATATGTTCCCAGCTACCTCTTTCTTGCTCATCACATCACCAACATTTGCTATCAAGCTGAGGAAAAATTCTTTGGAGTCTACTTGGGGTATAAAAATACCTATCTAAACACTTCCACATAAAGATCCTAAATCTTCTAGACTTTGTTCCATATTTGGGAGATATACATATATCGCCCATTGTTTCTTTGTGAATTGCTTATCCAATCTCTCTTCCCAATCCATTCTAAGCTCCTCTGATTGATTCTTATAATTATCGTGCAATATTTTATGTTGTTGTTTGTCTTTTTGGCTTTTCCCGGTTAGGGGCCGCCACAGCGGAACTCCGGTCCGCTAATGATTGGCAGTAGATTTTTATGGTGCCAAGTTGCCAACCCAACGCCCAACCTTCAGTGAAGGCACGCCCATTCATGCATGTCTTTCGAATGCCACTCGACCGCGGGAAAGCATGCAGACTCCACACAGAAGGCACTCCAGCTGAGAATCAAGCAGGAAAACCTCTTGCTGTGAGGCAACAATGCTACAGCTGCACCACCGCAATATTTTATATGCTTTACTAATTATTCCTTTTTTAACAGCAGCTTCTGCCCTAGATTCTATTAAAAACTCTAACAGTGCTGGTCTTTCATTTAGGATCCCCCTATTTCTTCCTCTTTGCCTACACTCTATCAGTCCTTGATAGGGAGGTCAGTCTCTAACCTGTAGTCCAAATAAATTCTTGGCCTCTTTCCATTCTATTACCTTTCCCTTTCTAGTTATTTGCTCCCAATACCTTGGTTCCTTTGCCAGTTTTGTCTAGCAAATTTCAAACCCCTCTTGCCTGTTATCTGTATCTCTGACCACAGTCATCCCTATCAGCAAATTCTCTTTTCTCCACTGTCGTGCTGGTTTGGTTCTTAGAATACTCCCTGCTGTTTTATGAATATAATACTCTGTATGATTTTGGTTGTTCTCCTTAAGAGTCTGCATACAAAATCCCAATCTCTCCTTTTTTCTTAAGCTTCCTGCCTGTGCCAGTATCATTCCTTTCCACTTTTCTGCTTGTGCTATGTATAAGAGCCTTAACTGTGTTGCTTTAAAATAACCCCTCAAATTAGGTAATCCTAGTCCACCTTGTTGTATTGGTAGAATTAGCTTATCCCACTTGACCCTTACTGTCTTCCCTTCCCAGATAAAATCCTTCAGCTCTTTTTTTAGTTGCTATCCACAACTTCTCCTCCGACTGATAAAAGTATGTCTGTCCTGTGTATAAGACTTGTTGTTGTTGTTGTCTTTTGGCTTTTCCCGGTTAGGGGTCGCCACAGTGAAACTCCAGTCTGCTAATGAATGGCAGTAGATTTTCACAGTGCTGAGTTGCCAGCTCGACGCCCAACCTTCAACGAAGGCACGCCCATTCACGCATGTCTTTCGGAATGCCACTCGACCCACGGGGAGGACATGCAGACTCCACACAGAAGGCACTCCCTGCACACTAGCTGAGAATCGAACGGGAGAACCTCTTGCTGTGAGGCAACAATGCTACCGCTGCATCACCGCGGAATTCTGTCCTGTGTATAAGACTAAAGGGACTAAAATATTTTAATGGCTTGTATCTTAGTAGCCATATCCATAAAACAAAACTTCCAGTTTCTCAATTTTTGTATTATCTTCTGTTTAGTCTCTTCCCACATATCCTTAGCTGCCACAACAGAGTTATTTCTAATCCATACTCCTAAATACTTCATTTTATCATGTCCCCTTAAATATGGATATTGTTGGACCAATTTGTCTGTGGGTACATAATTTACCGCTGTTGCCTTTGTTTTAGCTTCATTAATTTTGCAACCTGAGAAAATTTGAAACTGTCTTAAAATGTTCCACAGCACCGTAATGTCCCTTTCTGGATTTGTCATGTATAAAATAATATCATCTGCAAATAGACCAAGCTTTTCCTGACTACTATACCAATTATATCCTTGAATTTCTGAATCCCTTATTTTCTTTGCCAATGGTTGTAAATATAATATAAACAACAAAGGGGAAAGTGGACAACCCTGCCTGTTTCCTCTACTCAAGCAGAAATGATCTGAGAGGACTCCACCCACTTTAATTTGCACCTCAGATCCCTCATATATTGTTCTAATCAACCTTATAATTGTATAAGGAAAAGCAAATGCTTCCATTGCCCTGCTCATGAAGTCTACTCTGTCAAATGCTTTCTCTGCATCAAGACCCCCCAACAAAAGTGGTACTTTCTTACATTCTGTTTCCCTGTGGATCATCAGTGTTCTGTTAATATTGTGAAATGCTTGCTTTCCCTCCATAAAACCCACTGATCCATATCTGTCAAGTTTGTTATCACTTTTGCCATTCTTTTAGCCATTATAGACATGAACACTTTATAATCATGGTTTAGTATTGAAATGGGCCTGTATGAAGCTGTATCCGATGGATCTTTACTATATTTAGGAATTACCATTACCACCGCTTTCTTCCAGGATGCTGAACTTCTCCTCCTCTTAAAATACTGTTAAACAAAACCTTCCAGATCTTTATCAGTTTTGTTCCCTCCTAACTTCCAAACTTCCACAGGAACACCATCTATTCCTGGGGACGTTCCTGTAGATTGGTTATACATAGCCATATTTATCTCATCCCTTCCTATCCTAACTGTTAATAATTGAGCCTCATCTACATTTAACTTTGGCGTATTTAATTCTTCCATAAACATTTCCATTTGTATCTTTTCTTGATTTCCATATTTCTCTGCTTTATATAAATTTTCATAAAATTTCCAAAATATTTCTAATACTTCTACAGGGTCTCTTGTTATCTTCCTTGTTTTAGGCTTCCTAGTCCATTCTTGTTTTTATCCAGCTTTGTGCAGTATTATTAGCCTGATGTTTTTGTGACCAGTTATAGTTTTGAAGGTTGTTTGCTAAATGATGTTAGATAAGAGCATGGAGTGGGATTCACGTGCTATTTCTTTTATGCTGAATAAAGAACTTTCTTTGCAACTGGGGTCCATGTTAAGAACTGGAGCAACTGAATGTCCTTCACTCAGACATCACTCACTTGTGATGATTACCAGAGAAACTAGAATGAAGTTAATTATTTACTGCTACGCTGAGTTCCCCAAACAGCTGACTTACTTCTGAAATGATAGGATTGCACTATATATATATATATATATATATATATATATATATATATATATATATATATATATATATATATGTGTGTGTGTGTGTGTGTGTGTGTATATATATATATATATATATATATATATATATATATATATATATATATATATATATACGCATTACCATTTTTTTCAGTTTGAATTAAAAAGTAAAGATTCTTGGAAAATAAATAAGCACCTTTTTACTTCTAGGACATGAGTTGGCACAAATGAAGATGGCATCAAATTCTTCCTGGTTCAGTTGCTTTGGCACCCAGCTTTTATTTAAGCTCCTCCCACAAAGCAAACTTTGGGGGTTAGGGTTGTTGGGCTGACTGAATAACTCTGTGCACACTTTATGTAGCATAAGAGAACATCTTAGTTTGCACATTTATAGAAAAGAACATGCATATTTTTATAATAATGCAATATGCACTAAGATACCTTATAAAGCAGAAATAATTTCAAGTCTAGTGAATTGAATTGGCACTTTTTGGACTTCCATTTGTACTATAGTCTGTCTCAAAAATGCTTTGGGGACATATTTCCTAAAGATGCGCACTGATAAATGGTGTGATGATAAAAAATATTTATCTGACTGGAAATGTAAGCATTTTAGGTTTTTTTTTTCACTATCTTACCCATGTCTTTAGACATTGATCGTCACTTTGGCCATATTATCATTTCCTTAAAATTTACTACCTACCTAACTGAATCCCATAGGAATTAAATTCATAGTTTCAGAGAGAGGGAAAGAGAATAAAAAACAAAACAAAAAGAAACTCCAAGTAGCCAGTCTCAAAATGGCTTCACCAATAAAATTAAGCTAAACTAGAAAACTAAAACAACTTCGAACCAAAAACAAAACTAATGAAAAATATTAACTAATGTTTCAGGTCTCACTATTCTAGCAGAAAATACTTCTAAACTATATGAAAACATAATATAATGAATGCAGAACAGTGTAGTAAACCATGCATGAAAAGGTACTTGTATAAACTGTGCAGACAGTATTCACAATTACTTCGTTGTTATGCAACTAATATCCATCTGAAATGAATGGAAACAATAATCCTAGTTATAAAAACAAAAGGAATGTGTCAATGCCTGGGGTGTAATTCACAAAATATCTGCAAAGTAGGTTTTATAGAATCATTTCATGATGAATTGTAAAACAATGGGCCTTGAAATGAGTTACTAAATCCTACAGTATAGATAGCATTCAGCGAGTTAACTGCTGTGATGCATTCTGTTCTTGTCATTTCTTATTTATTTGGGCCATTTTTTAATAAAAAAGCCCATTTTTTTATTAAACCATAGCCGAAACATGTTTTGTGTATCCCTCAGTGATGTTACCTGAGGGGTAGTTCCACAGTTTTTTGCCCGTGTTTTTATTAAAGTCAGTGGATGTACCTCATGTTTTCCTGTGCTGATGTTACTAAGGTTAAAGCTCACCTTGTATCCTCAGTGGCATGAGTCCAGGAAAAATGTCTTTTACAAGTTTTTCTTTTTAAACTAAAGCTGACCCTGAAAACATTCATTAGTTGGGTGAAAATGCTGTTTGGCACTTTGTACACAACATCACATATTGTGGTGAAAAATTGAAGAAGTAAAACTTGTGACAGTACACCTTCATATAACACACAACCCAGCGCCCCACATATATGCTTAATTGTTGTGTTGGTTCTGGTTCTTCATTCTTTAAAAATAATAAAATAATTTGATTTATTCTGCTTATTAGAGACACAGAGGGGCTAAGTACAATATTTACTCAGTTGATACTAATTTATGTTCTGTGAGCATAAAGCTGGATAAAAGAAGGGTCAGTATCGTGTTATAGCAGCTGGTAATTTTTTTCTACTTTTCTTCTAATTTCTGGCAAGTAGTAGCAGACTGTTTTTCATAAATTAAAAAATGCAAACATATTTTATTTAATTTGCATTTGTTTACTGTAATAAAGTATTGGTCTACATGAATCTTTTCAGACTCATACCAGTTGCTGTGTCTGGTTGACTTGTTCAAATTCATACAGTTAGGTGATGGAGGCTGAGGGAATCAAACCATGGACTACTGGAACACAGGAAACAGCTAGTTAACTGCTCCTTATTCCTTTGCACCAACTCTACAAAGACAAGTCAAGAGTGGAGTTCCCCAAGTTTTGTGCTGGGACCTTTCCAGTTTAGGTTCATAGGTGAGTGCTAGGCTAACTGCCCTGAGCAGCCCTTTTAAGCCTAGCCAATAACCTGAGTAAGAATCAAACCCTGTACAGTACAGAGTTGATTATCTGAACTGATTGGGGCCTAGGGAAGTTTGGATAATCAAATATTCATTGAACTGGATAAAAAAACTTCTAAAATCTTGTTTTTTCCTGCATGCAGGGAATAAATCCAGTGAACAATAAAGAATATTTTTCACACATGAACGGGCTACAAGCTCAAAAAACACACACAAGTGAATATGTGTAATGTTTACATATTCAGACTTTATGATTTTTCTTACCTGGAAATTTTGGAAGGCTGTGTTTGGATAATTGATGTTTCGGATAATTGACATTTAGATAATTGAGTCTCTACTGTACTTTGAGTTTATGAGGTAAAGACCTGACCTTAACCATTATGCTAAACCCACCCTATATTTAATATATATATTTGTGTGTGTTTGTAGATAATTTAATGTAAAAGAGCATAAGAAAAAATATATATGTACCTATTTAAACAGTGTATGTATATGTAATTACAATACTAGGAAATATTCTGTCATATGTCTTGTGTTCTGTTTTCTACACTTGTATTTCTTGGTCTTGGCAATCAAACCTGTCTGCTGAATTTCCAAAAGTTAAAGTACAAGGAAAAACATCTGACTGATCTTGCTTGAAGGGGAAGGAGGAAAGATGAACATAGGTAGACTCTTTCAGCTTATGTAAGACAACAGGGAAAGCATAACCAGTTGAGTGAAGTCAATGATTTTACAAAAACATTTAATATCCAGGGAGAAAAAATGGCACATAAAAGTAAAGAGGGTAGAGTGTGTGTGTGTAGGAGCTTGAGTGCTATTTCTAGAATACCAAAGTGAATAAAAAGAAAAAAAACAAAGGCATGTCAACAGACATAGAAAAGAATTAAAGCAGAAAAGTGAGTGCAAGAGGTGAAATCAGATTTGGCAGGCTGGGAACATAAAAAGATGAAGTAATGCAATATCATGCCACAGAGAAAAGAATTAAAGTTGAAATATTGTGAGCTGGGGAAGAGTGTGCATGAAGGCAGTTGTAATCCTTTCACTCAGCTTTCAATAAGCACCAGAAAGTCTCAGCAGTCACAAAAAAAGCAGATTTAAAAGAAATTAAATTTCCGTGTATACAAGGTAAAGCACTTGGAAATATTTTGTATTAGAAAAAGCAAAATTCTACTTGTCAGGCAAGTATGAATTGTAGAAAAATCACATTTGTATAAAAAAAAATAAAAAAACTAGTGAAATACCAAAAGATGATTGATTGATTACCTGGATGATTAATTGATTGAATTATTGTTAACTGCTTGGGTCCCACTGTGTCAGTGGACCTTTTTTTATTAAGAAAATTGCGGGGAGGAAAGCATGCCAGGCCTGCTGAAGATATGAAAACAGCACATTATAAATATTGTATACAGGCATATACTAGTTAACTGCTACATCATTACAAAGAAACAAATTAAGGTATTTTATATTCTGCAGTTTGAAGATTATGCTGCATCCTTTTATTCATCAGATGTACTACATAGCCAGGATGCCTTTGCTGATTCAGTGCTCTAAGGAGATTTTTGACAGCTGCTGGTGGGCTGTGTGATAACATCAATTGCAGTTATTCTGCTGGCTTTTGTAACCACTAAATGTAATATTCATTTTACAGACAATAAACAAGGGCTTGGAAATTAGAAGAAAAGGTTTTCATGTGTGTTAAGCATCAGCAGAAAGAAATGCAATGATTTGGACTGACTTTCAAGGTTGTTAAGTGCATCTAAGATGAGCTGCTGTAAGTCTAAAGTATAACAGCACTTGTTGAAAGGCACATGTTTTCTGATACTGAAGCAAATTCAGCAGAATGCAACTGTTCTTATCTTGTTCTTATAAGACACATGGAGCCCACCTCTTCAGGTCTTCACAATAAATAACACTGCACAGCAGGACATGCCTCGCTAAACTATAGTAATAAAATAAAATTTCAGTCAGTGTGGGTGTAGGATAGTCTGTAGTTCAAACTTTTGGGTAGGAGATCTTTAGATATTTATTTCTGTTTCAGAAAACAAATCTATCACATCTTTGCTTTACCTATAATGCAACTTGCAGCAGACCAACTACCAAATTAATTTCTCATACTAGTAGCCAATGCCATCGCTTATCCAATCTCCATACTAATCATCCTCTCCATCTCTGAACAACATGTCTCAAAGCTTTGGAAAACCTCACATATTATCCCACTACATAAAGAAGGTACATCCACAGAATTATCAAACTATAGGCTAATCGCTATTGCCCCCCCCCTTGCCGGAATTCTCAAAAAGTGTATTCACTCCCAATTCCTGCCTTACCTAATAAAAAATTATCTACTCTCTAGCTCCCAGCACAGTTTTCAACCAAAACATAGCACCACTACTGCCCTTATAAACTTCACAGACAAAGTAAACCAGATCAGAAACAACAATCAATATATATATCATCTATTTTCCTAGATGTGCCAAAGGCTTTTGACACTGTCTCACATCAAAAACTTCTCAATGAGCTAGCTTCTTTAAACCTCTCGCAATCCATCATCTCTTGGTTCTGTAGCTACCTGTCATCAAGACAACAAGCAGTTAAATGGCAAAATCAAATCTCAACTCTGCTACCTGTCTCTGCCGGTGTCCCACAAGGTTCAGTTCTTGGACCACTACTTTTTATTATTTCACTAACAAACTCATTTCTGCCACCGACTCAGCAACTATCATGTAATATGCAGATGATTTCTCACTCATCTGCTCAGCCCCATCCCTCCCTGAGCTCCTCTGCAGAACAGAAAAATCCTTCACAGATATAGATGAATACCTCTGCAACAATCCACTCATACTCAACCCCAATAAGACAAAACTAATGCTATTCAAAATTCCAAAAACACCCCATCTCTCCTTCCCTTTCATCTTATACTCCAAAAGCAACACCAAAATAGAACCTGTCAACTACACCAAATTGCTAGGTGTCACCATCAAGTGCTGAAAATAGATAAACTTTTAGCCTAAACAATCAAAAAGGTACTTATTAAACTGGGTACCATGTATAGATCCAAATCCTTCTTTACCTAAACATCTAAAGAGTCTATAGTCAGAACCCATCTACTATCCACTCTGTTATATGCCTTGCCAATCTTCACAAATCTAAGAAAATCAGACTTTAAATTTGAGACATGCTGCAATAAAATAGCCTAGTTTGCCGCTAATCACCCACATAGATCTCACCACTGTACAGCCCTTAAATAACTAAAATGGATTAAATTTCCTAACCTCATACTTCTAAACCAACTCACTATTGCCCACTCCATCATACACCAACCAGACAAATGTCCAGCACTCAAAAATCTAGTTCTACCATGCTCTAATAGTAGCCTGTTGTGGTTTACCAACAAATTACTTCTAAAGGTTACAAAAACCAACAACAGTTTCAGAGATTCTCTCTTCTCTGAACAAATATCCCAAGCCTGAAACTCTATTCCTCAGCATATACTCAACGCTACTAACTCATCCAAATTCAAAGCACACTGCTCAAGGGACACCTAATAAATAATTTGCTCTGCTCATTCTCTACTCCAGGTTGACCACCCCATACGTTCCTTCAGTTCTCCTTCTAAATACCCCTGTGTTCCTTCCTCTTGTATGCCTCTCTTAAGGCAGCTGTGAATAGTAGCAGTTCTCACTGATCCCAAATGGTTCCTTCTGCAGCTAGCCTAACTTATTAGTCTTATGCTTTAGGTTTTCTTACCAAACGATTTTTTGCTTTCTTTTCTCCTGTCAATATAAAGTACATGTAAACCTAGCTAAATACTGTGTCATTAGATACGTCTGACCCTCTCTTCTACACTTACATCATATCATACTATCTCTTCTCAACTGTTGTGATGTTTCCAATGTTTGTACCACTATGTATGTATAAAACAAAATGTAAAAACTAGTGTTTGTTATATGCATGCCATTTATTATTATTTGTATGTTTAGCTGTAATTTTTTTAATAATTGTATGCAGGGCTTTTCTACCCGGGCCTCCACTGAAAATGGGTCTCTATTAATCCAGCTGCACTATCCTGGTAAACAAATATCAAATAAATAAAAATAAAATAAAAAATAAAACTTTTATATGTCCCATATAATAACAATGTTTATTTTATATTGTCTATCTGTCTGTCCATCCAGCCATCCATCCTTTGTTGACTGATTAATCTCACTAGGCTAGTGACCTCTTTGCAGGGGAGACCAGATATGCTATTTGTACTCGAGTGCATTGTTAACGGATGTAACAGCAAGATGTAAACAGAGAAAGTCAACAGCAGCTGTACTAAAATGAGATGTATGGGTTAATGGTCCAGTTTCCTTTATGATTAGGGATACAATTTATGAGATTAGAATAGAGAATGACCTCCCTTAACCAGGAAGCACCTATTGGCAGTCTGACTCAAAATGGTATTATGCCTAACTGAGCTAACTTCAGTTCAGTAGTACTGAAATCAGTGCAACTCACTGGAGCATAGGCAAAGCATCCATCAGTGCCACAGAATGTGGGAATAAGTACCAGGAAAGCTGAGTTTACTTACTCCATAAATGCCCTCTGTTGGAGATCAGAGGTCTATAGCTTAAGAGTAATGAGGCATAACAGGGCAACTAGTGCATGATGTGGATGTGCAGATGAGCCAGGTGTGCATGCCTAATATTGCTGCATGTTGCCCTTCCTCTGGGTAGGTACCTTGACCAGGCACCACAAAGTGCCAACTCCCTGTCCTCATCCAGTCATCCATTCGAGTCCTTGCTTCTAGTTCTCAGTTAAATTAGCTGAAGGTTCTACCATATGAGAAGTTAGAAGACCTGCTCAACAAATAAACATACCCAAAATCATTGGAAAGTAGCTCAGAAGGTAATCAGGAAAAGCAGAGGGAGCGTTTGAAACAAGATGGAAGGTGGTGACACTTGGCAGCTGGATGAGGAATTGAGGGAAGCATAAAAATTATATTGAAACTATGGCCAGTTATAACATTAAAAAAGTGATTCTAAGGCAGTGTTATTAAATGTGTGAAGATCAGATGTTGCCAAAGATATTGTAAAGGTTATTCTTTTCCCCTATGCCACTGAAATCAAAACACAACTGTTACATCTGCTCACCAGGAGGATCTTCCAAAAACTAATGGTGTCATTGCATGGATTTCACATTTCACTTCCTCCTATCTCCTTACATGTTGAAAGCAATGCTGTCATTTTGCATTCCTTTGATGATAGCAGTTTTAACACTGGTGGCAGTGTGCAGAATACCTTTCAAGTGTCTAGATTTTTTCAGAATGTCCTGATTTTTTGTCTCGTATTTTTGGTCTGTTCCTCATAAAATTTGTAAATTTTTGACAGATTATTGAACATTGAAGTTACTGAATAATGATATACAGCTGAATTTTAGACTTCATATCATTCTGAAAATACATGTTATCACAACACCAATTATTCTAATAACTTTCTGGGTTTAAAAGAGCAATATTTAAAATGTTTCCCCTGATCCTGATTTTGGGCCTTTGTCCTCCATTATTTTGTGTTCAGATTTCTTGTGCATAGAGGTTAAGCGGTATCATGGAAGCAATACAAATGTGTTATAGGAACTCACGCATTCTATGTCAGCATGAGGATGTCTTTGTCTACTACATAGTGCAGCATCTCCTTGAACAGGAGTAGGTATGCTGTGCCAGAATATATGTGCCAAATAGTTAGGGGGTGTATACAATGCTAAATATACATAGATGTATGTGTGTGTGTGTGTGTGTGTGTGTGTGTGTGTGTGTGTGTGTGTGTGTGTGTGTGTGTGTGTGTGTATACACACATGCATCCATATGCCACCTGTCAATATTATGTCATCAAATTTCAGAACATTGCCAAATGGATATATTTATATGGCTGGAGCGTACATAGAGAGTCAGGTAAGTAGAAAAGGAAAGGTTTGCGATAATCAGTTAGAAGGGATGCAGGTTTAGTAACATAGTGTGAATGTACAAAAGTGAGTCTACACAGTGTTAATGACAGGGCAGTACTTCACACCATAATAATAGGTGTAATTTTAGCACACATGGATATAAGAATCACAAAGCACTATGAGTTGCAGTTCTGCAAGGAGTATAGTATGGAAATGGACAGACAAGGAGAGTCAGGAAATGTATTAAAGTACACTTTGAGTCAATGCAGGAATGTCCTAGAATTATATCTGGTAAGTCTATTAATGGTTCAGTCTTACAAATCTGGCATACTGAACATTTATAAGTTATGTACACATATAAATAACCCAGGAGGAGTGATTTATTGTGGCTACTTCCACACTTTTTAGGTATTGCATCTAGCTGCTGCCAGCAGATCTTCTTCCCCCATTTTTTTCAACTTAGTTAATGAACTTTGATCCCACCATTTTATTGATTGATTTATTAATTTGCCTATCTATTTATTCATTTATGTAGTTAGTTTTGCTTATTACAGTAGTATACTGGTCTAGATATTTCTTTTTCAGACCATCTTAGTTGTTAAAAACAAAAGCAGCTAAGTATAATATGACAATATATATTATTATATTATACATAAATTATTATTATTATATATAGATCTATTGTTGCTTATATATAGAGAAAAAGCACACAATTTTATATCTATATATATATATATATATATATATATATATACACACACACACACACACACACACACACACACACATATATATATATATATATATATATATATATATATATATATATATATATATATATAAACAGGTGGTACCTCACAATTCAACCATCTTGAAACTCGTCTGTTTTGCATTTCGACCACCCAGGTGCCCTGCAATTCAACTGCCATCTCGCAATTCGACCTACACATTAACAGATTTTACAATAAGAGGCAGAAATTGCTAAGAGTAAGAGGGGGCGAGCTCTAAACTGGAAACACTCCCTCTTCAGCTTAAAAGCTTAAACAAGCAAATAAGACTTCTTTTGAAGTTCTCCAAAGCAAACTATGAATCCAAATCAGCTTCTTCAACTAAGGACAACCATAAGGATTTCTTTATTTACATTTATAACCTAAAAGGAAAGGCCCAGATTTGTGCCGAACTGGTAGTTAATGATACCACATATACTGAGCCTGTGGACATAGCTAACTTGTTAGCTGACAGGTTCTGTGAAAACTTCACTCCCCTGTCCCAGCCACATGTACCCCCTGACATCCCTACCACCTGTCCCCTACCTTGTACCTCTAAATAGCAGGTCATAAATGCCCTCTCTAAAGCCAAAAACACAGCATCTATGGGACCTGGTAACATCCCAGGCTGTGTCCTACATGGGCTCCAACAAGAATTAGCAACACCATTGGGTACTCTTTTCATCATAGTCTAAGCACCGGCTTTATCCCAGCTGAATGGAAGATGACCACCATTATCCCCTTTTGCAAAGGTGGTGCTTCCACTGACCCTCGGAACTATAGACCTATTAGTCTGACTAGCCTTATGCAGCAAATCATCATGGATCTTATCAACAAAGACATAGGTAATCTTCAAACACTTGATCCTACTCAGTTTGGATTTGTCAAAGGGAGATCATGCCTGTTAAACCTGGTGGACTTCTTTGAGACCATCACCAAGACCCTGGATGAGGGGAAATCTGAGCATACAGCCTACCTAGACTTAGTCAAGGCTTTTGACACTATCCCCCACTCAGGCATCATTCACAAACTCAGCCAGCTAGGTATCAACCCTTATATCATTGGATGGGTCACTAACTGGCTTACTCATAGACCTCATATAGTCAAAATAGGGGAATCCATCTTCAACAGCAGACCTGTAACAAGTGGTGTTCCATAGGGATCAGTCCTGGGACCTTTACTGTTTGGAATCTATTTCTCTGAAGTACAAGCAAAAACTAAAGGTCTGTGACTGGCAAAGTTTGCTGATGACTACGAACTGGGAGCAGTCATAGAATCTCTAAATGATGTTAACATCCTACAAGAGTGTCTTACACAAACAAATGATTAGTGCCAAAGTCAAGGCCTTAATCTCAATGCAAAAAAAAATATTATTATACGTTTCAGTAAGGGTGATGTTCCTGCTAACTACCACATTAATGGCAGCATCCTAAGTATCCACTCAGTGGTGAGAGACCTGGGCACACAGGTTGACAGCAACCTTACCTTTGATCACCATGTCTCCACAGTGGTAAGAAGTGCATTCTATATTGCTCATCTCATAAGTAAGGGTATTGTCTCCAGAAAAAAAAGAAGTTATAACCTCCCCGTACTCTTCCCTCATCAGGCCAATAATTGAGTACAATGCCCCTTTTGGTATGTACCTTTCCAAGCACCTGCAGCAATTGGAGAGACCACAAAGGTTCCTTACAAGGAAAGTTTAAGGTCTTCAGCATCTGTCCTATGTGGATCATCTAAAATCACTGTCACTTTATTCTATTTTATATGGACTACTCAGAAGCGATCTCTGCCTTGCATATTAGGCAATCTCTGGCTCTGCTATATTGGAAATGCTGCAGATCTGCAAGTCAAATGGCACACAGGTTACTCACTCTAAAGGCCTTAACTTGTTATGTGACATTAATAGAACCTCCTGGAGGGACATTTTTGTCTCCCAGAGGTTACCACACCTTTGGAACAGACTCCCACTTCATGTCAAACAGAGTAGCTCATTAGCCCTCTTCTGACACAGTCTGGATGATTGGATGAGTAACCATAAATACACCCGGGGGTTCCACCTGTGCCCCTCTTGGACAGGGGCAATAGGTGCTAATCATGGAAATAATGGCAGAACATGACTAGGCTTGTAAGAGCCCTGGGGACATTAACTTAGTTACTTATGATCATATGATCCTAAAGGAGACTGAAAAGTTGTTCATTGTTTCTTGTTGTTTTGCTGTTTATGCAGTGCAGTTGTTTCTTTTAAGTGTTGCAAAGAAGTGAAGAAGTGGGGTCAAAGAAGAGTGATACCAACAGGAAAAATAAGTTGCTGAGCAATGAAAAGAAGAAAGAAATCATAGGTAAACTTGAGAGAGGAGATAAAGTAGGATGAATAGCAGAATAGTCTGGTAAGCCTAGGTCTACCATCTCAAGATTTTGGAAAAATAGAGACAGCATCATGGGTGCTAAGGTGTCAAAAGGCGCAACAAAGGTTTTGGACAAACAGAAAAACAATTCATGAAGATATGGAGAAGATGCTTCTTGTTTGGATCCAGGAGAGGCAGATGAAGGGAGATCCAATAACTCAGACCATGATCTGTGAGAAAGGTAAGCTCATCTTTGAAGACCTGCAAAAAACACTCCTGGAAGTAGCTCTCAGCAAACAGAGAAATTTAATACAAGTAGGGGATGGTTCCACAGATGTAAAAAATGAAGCGGCATCCACAATGTTCTGAGACAAGGAGAGGGACCTAGTGTTGACAAAGAAGGTTCACAGATATTTGTCAAGGAATTTGAAGAATTGATAGCGAAAGCTGTCTGCCGGAACAGATTTTTAACTGGGATGAAACAGGACTTTTCTGGAAGAGATTGCCAAGTAGGGCTTACATAACCCGAGAAAAAGCTAGGATTCCATGCTACAAGCCCTTGATAGATAAGCTCATACTCCTTCTGGCAGAAAACGCCACTGGAGACTTAAAGCTGAAACCTCTGCTGGTGTATCACTCAGAAAACCCAAGATGCCAAGTGTCAAGAAATACCTGACAGAGAACAATTTGCCAATGAAAGCTCTTCTGCTTCTAGACAATGCCTCTGCCTACCCATGAGAGTTAAAGGAAATTCTTCAGATAGACTATGATTTCAACAAGGTTCCATTCCTGCCTCCCAACACAGCTTCTCACATTCAACGTATGGACCAACAAGTGAATGCCTGCTTCATGAAGCTCTACACAAAAGCACTATTCTCAAGGCTCTTCTTGACCCATTCTTTAGATAAAACACTGAAGGAGTTCTGGAAGACTGAGTGCAACATTCTTCATGCCATATTATTCATCAAAAGTGCCTGGAATGGAGTGTCGCAGAAAGCCCTTCGTGCATCCATCCGGCCTCCACATCCGCTCCTCCATTTAAGAGATGTTCTACACTTAAAATTATGGTGAGCTACATTTTTTAAACATTTTTTTAGTGTATTTTTTTAATTTTGTTTGGGCCAGGAACAATTAAACTGCAATACAACCGCCGTTCCAGAATGGATTACAGCTGAATTGTGAGGTACCACATAAATATATAGAATGAGAGACAGAGAGAGAGAAATGGATGATGTAACAAGGTAGGTACATTCATTATGCAGTCTAACTTGCACAGCACTCAAACAACGTTACAATAACTTTCCTCACAAATATTTTAATGTTTGTAAGGCAGACCATATTAATATAATTGTCCAGCTGCCAGCTGCTCTGGTTTAGAGGGATAAAGTCCTGATTATGGTCCAGGGTGACCTGAATTCAGTTAGTGGCTCAGGATTCTGCTGGAGCTGGCATGTGAAGAGTGGGTGTATCTAACTTTGGAGGTAGGGGTAAAATGGGCCTATACAATGCCATAATCCCTTAGAGGAGCGGTAGTGATGCAATGAAAGGCTCAGGGGCAGGCATTCTGCAGCCAAGTTGCGAACACATTAGCACCCATTTGGATGCTTGGGAGCCTATAATAACATGCAAAGGGCATAGTGTCTCCCCAGAATTACACTGGTCCAATGATGCCCACTCAGGAGAGGAGCTAAGGTCATACTAAATATGCCCTCTATGCTTGGATACTGAGGGACAACCCATCTCTGAGTCTGCCACTGCATCAAGGTAAGCAGGAGGTATGACTAACCCATCCAGCTCTTTCCATCACTGGGGAATATAAAGGATGGGGAATGCTTGATGATTGACAGGTACACTGCCCAAAAGCATATAGAAAAAATATTGGAAATACTGGAGTGAAATAACTTGCATAGCACTCAAACAATAGCTTTCATCACATAGAATGTAGATTTTGTAGAATAAAGCACAATAGTACAATAACACAATATTCACAAATTTTGAAGATTGGTTAATACATAGCAATAACTCCCTAATTTATAATGCTCGGTTTTCAGAGTACATGTGATACTAAGTTCCCCATCCAACTGTCCATGTTGCACTTGAATTGGGTTACGGAGGAACTCTACTTCACATGGATGGAGAGCCTGTTCCATAGATGGGTAGTCTCTGGGATACATACTTGTCTCTCCAGCAGGTCCTATTTATATCACAGGCAAGGTTTAAGTCTTTAGAATGAGTAATTCTGGTGCTGTTTGCTTTGTAAATATGCAGGAGGTCCATCAGAGTGGGGTCTGATGATGCCCTGTATGCCAGGCATAGATCTCCCCTCAAAAGCTTGTAGGAGACAGAATACAGGGGATAGGGCCTTGAGGCAGTGTGCATAGGACATTTTACTTATGCCCCCTGTACTCTTTTAGTGAGGAACCTGTGTTGACATTCCAATTGTTAGATATGCCTGGGTAAGACACCTACCAAAGGGGGCATTGTACTCAATGATAGGTCTGATGAATGCTGACTACAGTGGAATGATGGCTTCTTTGGACGTAGATGCCATGCTTTTTTTTATGAATTGTGAAACACAATGATTTTCTCACTACTATAGACACATGATGGTCAAAAGCTAGATTGCTATCTATGTGTGTCCCTATGTCCCTGACTACTGGGTCAACTCTAAAGGGTGTGTTGTCAATATGATAGTTACCAGGGATGGATGACTTCCCAAATTATACTATTATGCATTTCTTGGCATTTAGTTTTAGTCCATGGCTCTGTCACCAGTTGTTTGACTGTGTCAGCCCCTGCTGGAGAACATTTGTGTCAGTGTGGGATTCAATGACAGCTAATCTGCAATCATTTGCAAATTTAGTCAACCAAAAACCACTGACTTTGGCCTTGACTTCTGAGAAGTAAATGCCAAAAAGGAGCAGTCCAAGGACTGATCCCTGAAGAACTCCACTTGTGACTGGCATCTTTGTAGAGGTGGACTCCCTAATTCTAACTTCCTGTGTCCTATGTGTGAGCCAGTTGGCTATCCACCGGGTGACATTAGGTTCATTATGAATAATAACATCTTGTTAAATCAACGTGATATTGTTCAAAAGCAAAACATCCAAAACCTTGGGAGGTCTGTTTTTAGGACTTTGATATTTTGAAGGATACAAAACACAGAAGATATTTATTGTTTGTAGGGGAGCAAGCCTAACTGCTTACCTTGATGTGGTGGCAAGTCCCCACACTTCCAAACAATACTTTTGTAATTGATACATTTGTAATGCCGGCACAAGTGGTCAAATAATCACATGACTGAAGAATACCTGTCACTACTTAGTGGAAAGTTGCAATAAAGTGGAGATTGGGAATTGGCCCTTTTCTCACTATTGTAAATCTTTTTTATTTTTATTTATTTTCTATATTTTGACTTTTGTTATTTTTAGATGTATTAATTTATGTCCAATATTGTATTTTTGCAGCTATAGCTAGTACACTCATGTTTGTGTGTGTGTGTGTGTGTGTGTGTGTGTGTGTGTGTGTGTGTGTGTGTGTGTGTGTGTGTGTGAATACATATATGCTCACACAGACCCTCCTCACTCTAACTCCAGTGATCTGACTGCATTAATATGATCTTATCTGGGGTATCCTTGCTGCATCCTTCTGCATCCTTCTGGCAGATTTCTGGTATTCATCTTTCAACCTGGTGGTTACATGCTTCAGCCTGGGGCAGCAGCAGAACAACCTTCTTCTCCTAACCTGTTGCACTAGTGCAGCTGTCTGCCCCTTATGGTTTCCAGTTATAATATGGGCATGTTTGGTGCATCCTTATGCCTCTATCACGCATGTGCAGATATGAAGAACCTAGACATCTGAACTTATAGATTTTAGTAATAGCATCAAGTTTTTGAAATCTGTAGATTGGGATATTTTGACATCTTTAGCTGTCAAACCATACTTTTCAGCTGTATTCAAAATAGCATAGCAGCCACTGTCCATCTTCTTTGTGCAGATAAGACACAATTACTACTGAAGGAGAGAGGTCAGGGTATGATAACATTGTATCACTGATATTCCCAACCTACAGCTCAATACAATACAGTGCAGTACAGTGCAGTGCAAGCTTCATGGTTATATTTACATGCAATAGCACACCAATGACCTATCTGTACAGCAACACTATATAGTGACAAGGTAATGTTTACATATAGTAATGCTTCAACAAAGTATATTCACCTCCACACATAATACAGTGATATATAGTAGTGTAGTGATAGCGTCTCTTTACATCCACATATAATACAGTGACGGTAAAATTCATATGTATGAACAGAGTAGCAGCCATCTTCACATTTACATGTAATGTAGTGACAGAATAATATTTATATCTAGTAACACAATAATAAGTTGTCTCCACATGCTCAGGTGATGCAAAGGCAGAGTAGTGTTTACATGTAGAAATACAGTATCAGCATATCTTCACATCCACAGATGATGTAGAGGCAGAGTAATGTTTGCATATAGTAACACAGTATCAGCATATCTTCACACCCACAGATGATGTAGGGACAGAGTAATGTTTGTATACAATGTAATACAGTATCACCATACCTTCACATCCACACGTGATGTAGAGAAAGAGTAATGTTTACATATAGTAACACAGTATCACTGTACCTTCACATCCACAGATGATGCAGAGACAGAGTCATGCTTACATACAGTAACACAGTATCAGCATATCTTCACATGCACAGATGATGTAGAGACAGAATAATGTTTACATGTAGTAATACAGTAACAGTCTGTATTTGCACTGAGATATAATACAGTGTGGCAGGGTAATGCTTACCTGTAGCAGTACAGTGACAGCTTACTTCACATCAACATGAGATATACAGAAAGAATAATGTTTACACGTAGTACAGAGCAACAGCCTATATTCATGTAGTCAAGTAATGGAGAAACATTATTTATTTTATTTGATTTGACATTTGTTAACTGGGTTAGTCCAAATGAGCCTAAAAAGACCATTTTTAGTGGAGACCGGAGGAGAAAAGCTCCAGTACAATGACATAATTATAAACAGAAAGTAAAAATACTAAAAATAATAATGATGAAAGTAATTTACATAGAAAAAATATATAAGACTGATGTAGATACACTAAGAAACGTTCATGATGTGTGAAGGCAAATACACTGTTTAAGATACTAACCTAACCTATGAATAATAGAGAAGTTTAACCTATTTTTTTCATGAAGGTAGGAAAGAGATGAAAAGGTAGTATTAGCAGTGATAAATGAGAAGAAGAGGGTTGTAAAGAGTGATTTAGTAAGGTAAAGAGAGGGTATTAAATATGGACATTAAAATGTTTACATACATGAAGATTGCAGTTGTCTGTCTTCACAGGCTCAGGTAATATAGAGATAGAATAATGTTTCCATAGAAAAATACATTAACAGTCTATCTTCAATTTCAGGTGATTCAGCCATGATGTACATTTGCATGTAGATGAACATATGATGCATGGCCAGAGAGAGGGTGAATTTCTGAGGAAGATAATGCAGCATAGAAGCCCATAGAGGAAAATTCTTGCAATGATCTGGAAAGAGCAAGGCTGGGTGTTTAGTACCATATGTTGCTGTCAATTTTTAATACTGGATCGCAGTCATTAGGAAGTATTGCATCAGTAGAAATCCATACCAGTTCTGTGTATAGCAGTGGCACATGAAAATCACAAAGAGAAACCTTATTGTGCCATAATCCATGATGAGACATGCTTACTATATGTATATACACATTCAGGCAAGCACACAGACATCCCTCCCATACACAAACAACCATGTACACATGCTCACGTACACAAACACACACACACACACACACACACACACACACACACACACACACAAACACACACACACACACACACACACACAAAGCAGACACAATTCTTGCATGGACAGCTTTTAGCAGCAAAAATTAGGCTAGCATTTCAACATTATCATGCTGTCTAATAAGCTGTTTTTTCTTGGCTATAGTTAATTGTGGCACATTCATATTTCATATATGATTGAAACTCATCTGTTGCTTATATCTTAAGGTCTATCTCAAGTTCATAGGTGAATACTAGGCTAATTGCCCAGAAGGGCTATTTTAAACCTAGGCAATAACCTAAGGTCAGAATCAAACACTGTACCTTATGTTTATAAGTTTTAGTACAGAATATGTGTTGCCAAAGCAAGCCTATGAATCTTTTATGAACCTGTTTTCCCAGGCTGCGTCATATCATTTCAGCATTCAGTATGTTGCCACTTTTGCTGGACTGATGAATTCCATTTCATTATTCAGCACAGTGTCCACTCTTCTGGGCTGGGGTAACACAATTATTTGCAGCTCAATATCCATTCTTCTCAGCTAGGGTAACACAATTACTTGTTAACATGTATTACAAAGATTCCACCTTGTAGATCCTCCAAAAAATGAAAAATGTGAGGTTTGTTTAAAAAAAGTTTTAATGCACAATCCACAAACTGCATAGACACATAAACGCACTTATAGCACCAGCGTTTTCATCTCTTCTCATAAAGACTTCATTATTATTATAATAATAATATAAAGTATAGTATTACAAAGACTGTATTTTCCCAGCATTTTGTTGAGTTCACAAAACCACTGAACTAATTGTGAATATTACTCATCTATTTTGATTTTATGTATTAGCTAATTAGATAAGAGCACTATGCATGAGTGCTTCTCTTCAGGGACATCCCTAGAGTACTTGCCCATTTAAGTCAGCTACTTAGATTTGCAGAGTATCTACGTGGAGAAATAGACATGGCTTGATTCCAACATTAAAGCAGAATTGCCACTTTTTCATATTTGGTGCCCTATACTGTCACATCTGTTTTCACAGAGAGGTAAAGACTTAATTACAACCCAGGTAACCCAGGTTTGATTAGCAGCTTGGGGGTCTGTTGGAGATGGTGTTAGGAGGATGAGTGATATTGAACTGTGGCCATCTAATATCAATACCCCTTAAGGGAGTGGAGGTGATTCAAAATATGGCCCTGGGATGGGTGTTCCTTCACAAAACCACATATGTAGTAGGCCTCATCAATGTAGGTGAGGTGCATGCAGTCTTGAACAGAACATAATGATCTCCACAGTAATCATGGACCACAGTATGAGCAACTGAGACATCTTCCTGATAGCCTTGCCAACTAATGGAAATCTATACAATTTATGTTTTCCTGTAGCCACATGGTTTGTACTAATATTTGCAGCCTCTGGATAGATGGCATGTTTGTAGGCACATTATGTTGATGTCTGTGTAATGGAAATCATCATGACATTGTCCTGTAATCACTCAGTGCTTCAGTAGCCATGGTGACAATCACTACTACATGCTAGATGGCAACAGCATTGTTAACCTGCTCATTGCCTCAACTGACATTGCCATTTAGAACAGGAGAAAGTTCCATGTGTCAGCTGTACCCTCATGAGGTCCTCAGTGACCTCACTGTAAGTCTCCAGTGCTATAAAAACATACAGAAAGAGTACCTCTGACCGTACCTCTCAACCTCTTAATGCAAGAAATCTGGACAAAGCCTAAAATAATGGGGGGGGGGGGGTAAAGACCCAAAAATAGGGACAGATTTTAAATATTCTTCTTATAAACTTAGAAGGTTGCTAGAATAACATTATTTGTATTAACATGCATTTTCTGAAGGATATGAAGTCTGAAACTCAAATGCATGTCATTACTCAGTAACTTGAATCCTCTGCCATTTGCTAGAAAACCACACATTTTGTGAGCAACAGACCAAAAATAGGAGGCAGAATTCTGGACATTCTGTGAAAATCTGTAAAGTTGAGAGGTATGCCTCTGACACATCTGCAGATACCATGGGGTCATTGTCAGAGAGCTCCAGAAAATAAACCAGTTATGTACCTGCAGCATTCTGTACCACATCAGCAGACATGGAGTTTATGGGTAAGCCTGACACACCACTAAGCATAAAAGTATGTGACAATACACAGTTGTCACTAGCACATGAACATGTGGCATAAAGAGTCATGGAGCCAGAAATGGAATGCAGATATGTACTAGAGGAACACTGCCATGTGGTATACATGCATATCACCACATACAGTATGCCCTTTCACCACATGTATGCATGCAACCATCCCATAATGAAGCTTTGATAACACTACTGCTATACTGCACTGCTGCACATGCAGGGTTTTATAACTGACAAGCACTGTGAATCACTTTGAGAACATGCTGCTGTCACATTGTGCAATTTATTTCACTGATGTTCTGTGGACAAAGCATACATTGATGACAGTATAGACAAATAATGCACCACTAGCAATAAGTGATTGTTGTCAGTTTCTCTGGACACTATAAAATATCTATGTATTTTGTTATGGTCTTTCAGTTATGACTTGGCAAACCATACCTTCCGGATTAGTCATAGTAAGTATATTTTATTACTGAGTTGTCTTAGTCTTGTTTCCATTGTTAACTTTACATTTATATTTTGCTATTACATTTGTTTTTGGCTCAGCAGTGGATGAAACAAGTCCTTCTGTATCATTTTTTTGGTCCTGGTTAACAGACATCAAAATAAATTATTACAACTACATAACAAAGTCTAGTTGCTATCAAGCAATTAGCATGTTGACATCATCAAAATAAAGCAAAAAGTAGGAGTCATGAGACAGTTTGTTTTATACCTCATCCCTGCTTGTGTTTCAAATTACATTTTAGCACTCAAGCTAATAATACTGTACAGAACTGCGACTGTGTGGCCGAGAAGATATTATTTCCAAGACAGCTTTCATGTGTACATGAATAAATATAGAAGCAGTTACACATTTTCTTCTAAATGTACACAATTTAAAAAAATACAAATAGGGAGATGTATTCTTTGAACTGTACAGAAAATATATGTAGTGTCTATTGCAGCTATGAAAAGTGATCTGTAGAGGGAGATCTTTCTCCATTATTTGACAACTCTGTTAACTAGAAATTTGAGATAACACATTATAAGAAAAGTGGCAAAGGAAGTCAACATGAAATAAAAGGTTAGTAGATCATGGCTGCAGCACTGTAGTCTCAGAAGAGAGCCATGAAATTTTTTGTTTTGCTTTCTTGCTTTTTGCACATTTTATGAAAAGTAAATCACAAGTAGGAAGTTCTAGTTAATAAAATTAGTGCATAGTAAAACGTTTGTTTTACTTTACCCACTCTATTTCCCACGTATTTCACTATTATACAAGTAAGGTTGCCATCTTTTCTGATCCCAAGATGTGTCACTTTTTACAGAACCATGAAATACTGTAGTGCAAATAATACCCACAATCATTAAAAAGGACTTGATGCTACCTTATTGTCAAAACAAAAGTTCTTTAATGTAGAATTCTAATTGTTTCCATTGTTTTATATCACATTATAAGTGTTTTAAAGAATATAATCATGGTTTTCTGCAACAATTAGAGGAAAGTAAGAAAATATTTATTGTCCTTTAATGATATGATATTTGCAATTTACATTTTTTTTTCAGGAGCCCAAATTGAGATTGCTACATGAAAAGAGGGATAAGTCATTAATTTAATGTCTTTCTTAAGGGTAATCCAGGAGCACTGTCTGTTTATCAGACTTGACCGGAGTGATATGGTAAGATCTGAAATGCCAGACAGTATATTGATACAGGCTAAGAGAAAGCAATTGTATTCATTTCATTTTGCTTTTTCATACCAGTATCTGGATGTATTTGGGTACTCTGCCTCCTAGAACCATTACATGTTTTCCCTGGATGTTACCCCACAACATGTTAGTGGCCTTTTAAACACAAACTCAAGAAAGAACGATAAACTTCTGTAAACTCACACACATGGAATCCGCTCAGGCAAGCCGGCCAGTAGTACACCAACACCATACACAAGTCGAATAAATTCAAGGTGCATTTAATATCCTGTAACATAGAATTTAAGCACATACAAAAGCTTTTTGTTAAATTAAATAAATCAACTTCCTCAGAAAAAAGCCTGCACAGGAAATAGGGGTTTAAATTCCCCTCCACCTAGTCACATGATTGCTAGACATGCATTGAAAGGTTGCCTGCATAGTGGAACACTCGCAAGCCCTTCCCCAGCTTTACGCACTTTTAAAGTGATACATTCTTTTTGTTACAATTTCATAGTGCCAGATAACAACAGCAAACCACTCAATAAATATGTCCTACTTTAAAAACATTTAAGCATCAATAAAATGAATAAGTAAATGAATAAAACAAAGCGATGTGTCTAATTTACTTAACCCGTTCCTTTGTGGACATAGCAAATTTTATCACAAATTAAAAACTAAAAAATCAAATGACACTTTAAAAATTGGTAAACCCATAAAAGACATGTGTATGTATATGTTTAAACAATATTACATAGTCCTAATGTTTTAATGTGAAAAACTCTACTGTACAAAAAATAATAAATATTTGTAATTAACATAATAAATAAATTATATTTTTTTTTGAGGAAGTTGATTTATTTAATTCAATAAAAAGTTTTTGTATGTGCTTAAATTCTATGTTACAGTATATTAAATGCACCTTGAATTTATTTGACTTATGTATGGTGTTGGTGTATTACTGGTCGGCTTGCCTGAGCAGATTCCATATGTTAGTGCCCTATTATTGCCCTATTCATGATATAGCCACTTGCTTCTTTATGCCAGAAATAGGTCAAGAGTTCATTTGTAAATGGAATCTCAATGCGTGCAGAATGTGTAAAAGTATATATACATGTCACTGTACTGTGGGCAGTTATGAATGTACTTCCACTCTCTGACAGCTTATTTCCATATGTTCTATAGATTACAGCTAGTCCTCATAGAAAAAAAAACACAAACACACACACACACACACACACACACACACACACACACACACACACACACACACACACACACACACACACACACACACACACACACACACACACACACACACACACACACGTTCTATCAGAGAGGTATGTACAAACACACATGTACATACATATGCACACTGAATAAGAAGTCCTCACCCTCTGTAGCTGTACTGTGCTTTCACAGTTCAAAGGTATAACATGTTTGTGGAATAATGAGCAGCTGCTCCTTGTAAGAGGAGGTAAAGGAGGAGGAATGCATGATCCTGAATGTTAAGCCATCTTCTTCCTTCCTGGATGCATAATCCTGAATGTTAAACCATCTTCTTCCTTCCTGGATGCATGATCCTGAATGTTAAGCCATCGTCTTTCTTCCTGGATGCATGATCCTGAATGTTAAACCATCTTCTTCCTTCCTGGATGCATGATCCCGAATGTTAAACCATCTACTTCCTTCCAGGATGCATGATCCTGAATGTTAAACCATCTTCTTCCTTCCTGGATGCATGATCCTGAATGTTAAACCATCATCTTCCTTCCTGGATGCATGATCCTGAATGTTAAGCCATCGTCTTCCTTCCCGGATGCATGATCCTGAATGTTAAACCATCTTCTTCCTTCCTGGATGCATGATCCTGAATGTTAAACCATCTTCTTCCTTCCTGGATGCATGATCCTGAATGTTAAACCATCGTCTTCCATCCTAGATGCATGATCCTAAATGTTAAACCATCTTCTTCCTTCCTGGATGCATGATCCTGAATGTTAAACCATCTTCTTCCTTCCTGGATGCATGATCCTGAATGTTAAACCATCTTCTTCCTTCCTGGATGCATGATCCTGAATGTTAAACCATCTTATTCCTTCCTGGATGCATGATCCTGAATGTTAAACCATCTTCTTCCTTCCTGGATGCATGATCCTGAATGTTAAACCATCTTCTTCCTTCCTGGATGCATGATCCTGAATGTTAAACCATCTTCTTCCTTCCTGGATGCATGATGCTGAATGTTAAACCATCTTCTTCCTTCCTGGATGCATGATCCTGAATGTTAAACCATCGTCTTCCTTCCTGGATGCATGATCCTGAATGTTAAACCATCGTCTTCCTTCCTTGATGCATGATCCTGAATGTTAAACCATCGTCTTCTTTCCTGGATGCATGATCCTGAATGTTAAGCCATCTTCTTCCTTCCTGGATGCATGATCCTGAATGTTAAGCCATCTTCTTCCATCCTGGATGCATGATCCTGAATGTTAAACCATCTTCTTCCTTCCTGGATGCATGATCCTGAATGTTAAACCATCGTCTTCCTTCCTGGATGCATGATCCTGAGTGTTAAACCATCGTCTTCCTTCCTGGATGCATGATCCTGAGTGTTAAACCATCTTCTTCCTTCCTGGATGCATGATCCTGAATGTTAAACCATCTTCTTCCTTCCTGGATGCATGATCCTGAATGTTAAACCATCTTCTTCCTTCCTGGATGCATGATCCTGAATGTTAAACCATCTTCTTCCTTCCTGGATGCATGATCCTGAATGTTAAACCATCTTCTTCCTTCCTGGATGCATGATCCTGAATGTTAAGCCATCGTCCTCCTTCCTGGATGCATGATCCTGAATGTTAAACCATCTTCTTCCTTCCTGGATGCATGATCCCGAATGTTAAACCATCGTCTTCCATCCTAGATGCATGATCCTGAATGTTAAACCATCTTCTTCCTTCCTGGATGCATGATCCTGAGTGTTAAACCATATTCTTCCTTCCTGGATGCATGATCTTGAATGTTAAACCATCTTCTTCCTTCCTGGATGCATGATCCTGAATGTTAAACCATCTTCTTTCTTCCTGGATGCATGATCCTGAATGTTAAACCATCGTCTTCCTTCCTGGATGCATGATCCTGAGTGTTAAACCATCGTCTTCCTTCCTGGATGCATGATCCTGAATGTTAAACCATCTTCTTCCTTCCTGGATGCATGATCCTGAATGTTAAACCATCTTCTTCCTTCCTGGATGCATGATCCTGAGTGTTAAACCATCTTCTTCCTTCCTGGATGCATGATCCTGAATGTTAAACCATCTTCTTCCTTCCTGGATGCATGATCCTGAATGTTAAACCATCTTCTTCCTTCCTGGATGCATGATCCTGAATGTTAAACCATCTTCTTCCTTCCTGGATGCATGATCCTGAATGTTAAACCATCTTCTTCCTTCCTGGATGCATGATCCTGAATGTTAAACCATCTTCTTCCTTCCTGGATGCATGATCCTGAATGTTAAACCATCTTCTTCCTTCCTGGATGCATGATCCTGAATGTTAAACCATCGTCTTCCATCCTAGATGCATGATCCTGAATGTTAAACCATCTTCTTCCTTCCTGGATGCATGATCCTGAGTGTTAAACCATATTCTTCCTTCCTGGATGCATGATCTTGAATGTTAAACCATCTTCTTCCTTCCTGGATGCATGATCCTGAATGTTAAACCATCTTCTTTCTTCCTGGATGCATGATCCTGAATGTTAAACCATCGTCTTCCTTCCTGGATGCATGATCCTGAGTGTTAAACCATCTTCTTCCTTCCTGGATGCATGATCCTGAATGTTAAACCATCTTCTTCCTTCCTGGATGCATGATCCTGAATGTTAAACCATCTTCTTCCTTCCTGGATGCATGATCCTGAATGTTAAACCATCTTCTTCCTTCCTGGATGCATGATGCTGAATGTTAAACCATCTTCTTCCTTCCTGGATGCATGATCCTGAATGTTAAACCATCGTCTTCCTTCCTGGATGCATGATCCTGAGGGTTAAACCATCGTCTTCCTTCCTTGATGCATGATCCTGAATGTTAAGCCATCGTCTTCCTTCCTGGATGCATGATCCTGAATGTTAAGCCATCTTCTTCCTTCCTGGATGCATGATCCTGAATGTTAAACCATCTTCTTCCTTCCTGGATGCATGATCCTGAATGTTAAACCATCTTCTTTCTTCCTGGATGCATGATCCTGAATGTTAAACCATCGTCTTCCTTCCTGGATGCATGATCCTGAGTGTTAAACCATCGTCTTCCTTCCTGGATGCATGATCCTGAATGTTAAACCATCTTCTTCCTTCCTGGATGCATGATCCTGAATGTTAAACCATCTTCTTCCTTCCTGGATGCATGATCCTGAATGTTAAACCATCGTCTTCCTTCCTGGATGCATGATCCTGAGTGTTAAACCATCGTCTTCCTTCCTGGATGCATGATCCTGAATGTTAAACCATCTTCTTCCTTCCTGGATGCATGATCCTGAATGTTAAACCATCTTCTTCCTTCCTGGATGCATGATCCTGAATGTTAAACCATCTTCTTCCTTCCTGGATGCATGATCCTGAATGTTAAGCCATCGTCCTCCTTCCTGGATGCATGATCCTGAATGTTAAACCATCTTCTTCCTTCCTGGATGCATGATCCTTTATGTTAAACCATCTTCTTCCTTCCTGGATGCATGATCCTGAATGCTAAACCATCTTCTTCCTTCCTGGATCCCTTCGTTGAACTGGGTTACTGGTGGTATGATCTGTATCATTAACTCTGGCCTGAATGGAATGTGTTAAAATTCAGCAGCCCTTATTTATACAGCATTCTGTGCATGCTTCACTGGCATTCTGCATTGTTAGCATATTGGCATTTGGCTATATAGGTGATTATAATACCTATATATCTAAATACCAATATGTATATATAGGTGCTTAAAAAACGTAGTGTACAGTGCCCTTCCTTTTCAGTTGCCTGTATGTCTTCACATAAAGCTGGAGCTCTGGGTGGACACTTTCCTTGTGTAGTCCCAAGGCTAGCATTGAGAATACTTTACATTTAAAAGTATACCAATTATAGACCATATTGCTTCCTTGCAGAATGCTTTCCTGTGAGACAGGGGTTGCAAATTCTGATAGTTCCATTCACTTTTTGAACGTTGTTGTCTTTTTTAACTTTAAAATGGCTATTTCATAGATTATGGTAAGGAAATCTTACTGTTGGTAATTAGTTGGATCCAATGAAAGAAAACAACTTTTTATGAAGCAACTTGTTGATTAACAGCCAACTAAAACTAGGATAGGGAAACATGCATTTATTTATTTTATTTATTTTGCCTTTATTGGAATAGTCCGACTGGGTATAGCATGAACCCCTATTCAGCAGAGGCCTGGAGAGAAAAGTTTCATATGTTGTACAATAATTAAAACAGTCATGAAAGTCTAATCAAATAGGAGTATAGGTCTATACATAAAAGATATTAGGCAAAAACAAGTTATGCATGATTTGCAGTACAAGAATCCACATCTAACATATATATCACATACATATAAGAAGGAGATATTTATACCGAGAAACCATTTACGAACAGCGATGAATTTACATTATGGGAATACTTTTGTCTCAGTATAGGTTCTTGGTGTAGTAAAATAATTTTTTGTGGAAACATATCTAAGAGGACAGAAAAAATACTTTAGGAAGTTAGTAGTAAGAAAGATATAGCTGAGTGAGAGTAGAAGGAAATTATTGTAATAAGAAATCAGGAGTGAGGAAAGGAGTGCAGTTAACGTTGCTTTAGAGATGAGAATAGATCAGATGTATAGGTATTATGGCAGTCAGCCTACTGAGATGCAGAAGCAGATCCATTTTTCTCTTGGGTAACATTTTAATGTTTTGTAAAGGAATTTGCATTGTGGTCTGTTTTCAGTGCTAGAAGGATGGAACTCCACATTTTTTAAATTTTGTTTGAGTATACGGAATCTCTTGTAGAATTGTAAGATTTTGTTATGGCGGGCAGAAATTCATCATTTGATTGTAGTTGTTTTTCAGGGGAATAAACTTTATGATGTGTTTTGTGGGTGGACAGTTGTCTGGCTTGTGCAAAATTGTGTACAGTAGCAAGTTATTATAAAGAGGGGTAGTGGGATAATCCTAGTCGAAAAAGTTCCCTGAGTACTTTTCAGGGGTGTGACCAGCAGAGATGATTTGAGGCAAATTTGGCTGTTTTGTTTTAACATTGTTCTAGCTTTGCCAGTATTGTGGCTTGGAGGCTACTAAAAATGGGGGAAGCATACAGCAGAGAAGCAAATGCTATATGCTTTTAGACTTTATCGGTGAGGAATGTTTTATTTTGTATAAATAGCCTAGTTTCTGGTATGTTTCCTTTATGGCTTTGTTAATGTACTGATCAAGTTTCAGCTGGGCGTCAATGATGACACCTAGGATTTTAGCCTGGTGAACTTGTTTGTTCTTAGTGTTAGCAGAGATGATGCAAAGCATGTCCTTTATTTTGAGAGGGGTTTGGGAGTAAATAATATTAATTTTTATTGGGATTTTGTAGGAGGCAATATTTGTTTTGCCATGATTCGATAGAGCAGAATGTATTTGGGTTATGTGTTGAGGTTTTTGTTAGAGTTTTTGCTGAGCAGATCAGGTTAGAATCACCAATGTATTGCATTGCATTGGCTTATATGCTGTCAGTATGAAGGTGATTAATGAATGGATTAAAGAGCAGGGAACATAATATAGAACTTTGTGGGACTCCTATTTTTACTGGGAGGAAAGTAGAGATATTATGCTTCCATTTAACTGCCTGTACCTGTTGGATAGTTAACTATGGAAACAATGTATAGAGGTATTGGCTAGTCCTATATTAGAGAGTTGGAGTAAGAGTTTTTCATGGGACACAATCTCAAAGGCTTTAGATAAGTCTAAGAAAAGTGTTGAAATTCGATTATTTCATTTTTTTGTTTGTTGACAATAGAAGTGAAATGAAGCAGAGCAGTGTTAGTGCTGTGGTGAGGCCTAATGTCATGTTGGGTAGGGGAGAGTAGTTGATTCTCTGATAAGTAGTTGAAAAGCAGAGTATAAATACATTTCTACAGTATCTTAGATATGGAGATAGAATGGCTATTGGTCTGTAATTAAAGAGTTACATGAGCTGCATCCGCTGTGCAGGGATGGTATAAAATATTTTTTTCATGTGCATGGGATAACATTTTTAGAGATGGACTGATTTATCAGAATGGGGATGGAATGGGCTATGGCATCAGCTTGCATTGTAAGATACTCACTGGGGAGGTTGTCAGGTACATGTGATTTATCAGAACGGAGATGGGATGGGCTATGGCATCAGCTTGTACTGTAAGATACTCACTGGGGAGGTTGTCAGGTACATGTGATTTATCAGAACGGAGATGGGATGGGCTATGGCATCAGCTTGTACTGTAAGATACTCACTGGGGAGGTTGTCAGGTACATGTGATTTATCAGAACAGGGATGGGATGGGCTATGGCATCAGCTTGTACTGTAAGATACTCACTGGGGAGGTTGTCAGGTACATGTGATTTATCAGAACGGAGATGGGATGGGCTATGGCATCAGCTTGTACTGTACGATACTCACTGAGGAGGTTGTCAGGTACATGTGATTTATCAGAACGGAGATGGGATGGGCTATGGCATCAGCTTGTACTGCAAGATACTCACTGGGGAGGTTGTCAGGTACATGTGATTTATCAGAACGGAGATGGGATGGGCTATGGCATCAGCTTGTACTGTAAGATACTCACTGGGGAGGTTGTCAGGTACATGTGATTTATCAGAACGGAGATGGGATGGGCTATGGCATCAGCTTGTACTGTAAGATACTCACTGGGGAGGTTGTCAGGGGTATAGTGATGGGATGGGATGGGTTATGGCATCAGATTGCATTGTAAGATATTCACATGGGAGAATGTCAGGTGCTTGTGTTTTATCAGAATGGAGATAGGATGGGTTATGGCATCAGCTTGCATTGTAAGATACTCACTTTGAAGGTTGTCAGGTGTGTGTGATTTATGAGAATGGAGATAGGATGGAGTATGGCATCAGCTTGCATTGTAAGATACTCAGTAGTTTGTCAGGGGCATGTATGGTGGATTTCAGTTTCAGAAGTTTTTTGATAGTTGCAGTAAGGATTGGTTAGAAGGCAGAAGGGGTTACGGATGTTTGGGCATTGTGGCTGAAGTTTGATTTGGACTGATGGGTTACTGATTATAGATCTGAATATTTGAATGATATGGGTGTTAACTGGAATGACTATACTGCTGTTTTCTGTTTGCAAGTTTTAGGTTGGCTGTGTTGCTTGCTCTGGTCATAATAACGTGCTAATGGAGTTCCAGAATACTTTGGATTGTTAAAGTTTGAGTTTTGGAGTGTGGATTACTAGTTTTCCTTTTTTTAATTAGGTGCTTAGTTTGGTATCTTTATTGTCTAATGTTTTGGAAGGTGGAAGTTGCTTTGATTTTTTTTTTTTTTTTTGCCCAGGCCTTCCAAGCTTTGTGTCTGTGTATCATTTTGTGCAGAGTTTGTATTGTCAGCCATTAGGCTAGGTTGGGTTTGAGTCCCCTAGTTCTGGTTAGTGCTAGCGAATCAAGTATACTTAATAAAATGTTGTTGAATACTGTTGTATTATTTATTGGGAGAGTTCTAAGAAAATCCTAATTATATGTGTTTGGAGTATTAATATTTATTTATTTATTTTTATTTTACATTTGTTGACCGGGCTAGTCTAACTGGATACATGTCCATTTTCAGTAGAGGCCCGGGGAGAAAAGCTCCAAGGCATATACAAAAATATGGAGAGATAAGCTCCAAGACAGATACAATATACAATATAAAAAGTTGCAACAGTCCAAAGTTAAACAGCTGTTGGTAATATAAAGTACTGTACTCATCATAAGCATAATAAAGGTATGTTTGCTGAAAGAATTAAAACAGTGACAAATAATAAGAAAGTTAGTACCTCCATTTACCAACATTTTTCAACATGCTTAATTACAGCAGTCAGCCGGGACCACATAATTAACTGGAAGTGTGGCATAATAGATTTTGGTAATGAGACACAAATAAGTTATAGCCTGTTGTTGACCTCCACCACTTCTCACAACTCATAGTCATGTATTAACATGGGAATGAGGCAATTGTGTCTGATAACATTTAACTAGCTGAAAAGAAATAAATAGAAAAAGAGATTTTTTAACGCTCCTTTGTAAACAAATTTGTGTGCCATACAGAATAAATGACACCTTTTACTGTTATTTGCTTGCCACTTAAACAAGCAGATTTCTTTATTTGTTCAGATTTAAATATCTACACGAATACATCACTTCTGGAAAAAAAAATTTATTTTTTGTTCTGTATTTTTTTTCTTTTTAAAAGAAGTCTACCTTCTAGCTGAAATTCTTTATTTTCCTTTTTCATTTTGATCATAATATACATACCGGATCGGTCGAGGCCTGGGTTAACAACGACTGCCACCAGTATTGTTGGCCAACAGGGTGCTGGCAGAAATTGGGTTACTGTTGGCCGAAGGAGGAGAAGAGGGGGAAGGCATGCCTGAAGGCAGGTAAAGGCTAGGACTGTGATAGTGAGGGTTGGAACTTTGAATGTTGGCAGTATGACTGGTATAGGGAGAGAGCTAGCTGATAGGATGGACCGAAGAAGGTTGGTATATTGTGTGTGGAAGAGACCAGATGGAAGGGGAGCAAGGCTAGGTGTATCGGAGGCAGGTTCAAATTGTTTTATCATGGTGTGGATGGGAGGAGAAATGGCGTAGGCATTATCCTGAAGGAACAGTATGCTAAGAGTGTTTTGGAGGTGAAAAGAGTGTCGAATAGAGTGATGTTTATGAAGCTGGAAATTGATGGTGTAATGATGAATGTTGTTAGTGCATATGCTCCAAAAGTTGGGTGTGTGATGGATGAGAAAGAAAAATTTTGGAGTGAGTTGGATGAAGTGGTGATGACTGTACCCAAGGGTGAGAGACTGGTGATTGGAGCAGATTTCAATGGGCATGTTGGTGAAGGGAACAGAGGGGATGAGGAAGTGATGGGTAGGTAAGGTGTTAAGCAAAGGAATGCAGAAGGTCAGATGGTAGTGGATGTTGCAAAAAGGATGGACATGGCTGTGATGAAAATGTATTTTAACAAGAGGGAGGAGCATAGGGTGACATACAAGAGTGGAGGAAGATGCACACAGGTGGATTATATCTTATGTAGAAGAGCCAGTCTGAAGGAGATTGGAGACTGTAAAGTGGTGGCAGGGGAAAGTGTAGTTAAGCAGCATAGGATGGTGGTTTGTAGGATGACATTGGTGATCAAGAAGAGGAGGATGAGTGTGAGGGCAGCACCAAGGATCAAATGGTGGAAACTGAAAAAGGGTAATTGTGAGGTGATGTTCAGGGAAGAGTTAAGACAGGCACTGGGTGGCAGTGAAGTGTTACTGAATGCCTGTGTAACTACAGCAGAGCTAGTAAGAGAGATGGCTAGAAAGGTGCTTGGTGTGACATCTGGAAAGAGGAAGGAGGACAAGGAGACCTGGTGGTGGAAAGAAGAAGTACAGGAGAGTATACAGATAAAGAGGTTGATGAAGAAGAAGTGGGATTGTCAGAGAGATGAAGAAAGTAGACGAGTATAAGGAGATTAGGTGCATGGCAAAGATAGAGGTGACGAAGGCTAAGGATAAGGCGTATGAAGAGTTGTATAAAAGGTTGGACACTAAGGAGGGAGAAAAGGACCTGTACTGATTAGCTAGACAGAGTGACCGAGCTAGTAAAGATGTGCAGCAGGTAAGGGTGATAAAGGATAATGATGGAAACATACTCACAAGCGAGGAGAGTATGTTGAGCAGATGGAAAGAGTACTTTGAGGGGCTGATGAATGAAGAGAATGAGAGGGAGAGAAGGTTGGATGATGTGTGGATAGTGAATCATGAAGTGCAGTGGATTAGCAAGGAGGAAGTAAGGATAGCTATGAAGAGGATGAAGAATGGAAAGGCTGTTGGTCCAGATGACATACATGTGGAAGCATGGAGGTGTTTAGGTGAAATGGCAGTGGAGTTTTTAACTAGATTGTTTAATGAAATCTTGGAAAGTGAGAGGATGCCTGAGGAATTTAGAAAAAGTGTTTTTGTACTGATTTTTAAGAATAAGGGTGATGTGCAGAGCTGTTTTAACTACAGAGGGATTAAACTGATCAGTCACAGCATGACGTTATGGGAAAGAGTAGTGGAAGCTAGGTTAAGAAGGGAGGTTATGATTAGTGATCAGCAGTATGGTTTCATGCCAGGAAAGAGCACTACAGATGCAATGTTTGCTCTGAGAGTGTTGATGGAGAAGTACAGAGAAGGTCAGAAGAAGTTGCATTGTGTCTTTGTGGATTTAGAGAAAGCATATGACAGGGTGCCTAGAGAGGAGTTGTTGTATTGTATGAGGAAGTCGGGAGTGCCAGAGAAGTGTGTAAGAGTGGTGCAGGATATGTATGAGGGTAGTGTGACAGCAGTGAGGTCTGCGGTGGGAGTGACAGATGCATTTAAGGTGGAGGTGGGATTACATCAAGGATCAGCTCTGAGCCCCTTCTTATTTGCAATGGTGATGGACAGTTTGACAGACGAGATCAGACAGGAGTCCCTGTGGAGTATGATGTTTGCAGATGACATTCTGATCTGTAGCGAGAGTAGGGAACAGGTGGAGGAGACCCTGGAGAGGTGGAGATATGCTCTAGAGAGAAGAGGAATGAAGGTCAGCAGGGCTAAGACAGAATATATGTGTGTGAATGAGAAGGAGGATAGAGGAATGGTGAGGATGCAGGGAGTAGAGGTGGTGAAGATGGATGAGTTTAAATACTTGGGATCAACAGTTCATAGTAATGGGGAGTGTGGAAGAGAGGTGAAGAAGAGAGTACAGGCAGGATGGAGTGGATGGAGAAGAGTGTCAGGAGTGATTTGTGACAGACGAGTACCAGTAAGGGTGAAAGGGAAGGTCTACAAGAGGGTAGTGAGACCAGCTATGTTATATGGGTTGGAGACAGTGGCATTGACAAAAAGGCAGGAGTCAGAGCTTGACGTGGCAGAGCTGAAGATGTTAAAATTTGCACTGGGTATGACGAGGATGGACAGGATTAGGAATAAGTATGTTAGAGGGTCAGCCCAGGTTGGAAGGTTTGGAGACAAAGCCAGAGAGGCAATATTACGTTGGTTTGGACATGTGCTGAGGAGGGATGCAGAGTATTTGGGGAAAAAGATGCTAAGGATGAAGTACCAGGTAACAGGAAAAGAGGAAGGCCTAAGATAAGGTTTATGGATGTGGTGAGACAGGACATGCAGGTGGTTGGTGTGACAGAGCAAGATGCAGAGGACAGAAAGAAATGGAAACAGTTGATCTGCTGTGGCAACCCCTAACGGGAGCAGCAAAAAGAAGAAGAAGAAGAAGACTTTTGATCATAATAAAATTATTTATTTATATATATTTACTGATAAGCTTTTTATCTATTTAACAAATAGCATTACTGCATTTCTGGAAGGATCTGACAGAAATGTTTTTAATAATTTAAATTATATTTTAAAACAACTAAAATTGTGCTTTAAGGAATAACTTGAGTTAATTTTGTTACATTCTTAAAACTTCTTGCTGTGAAGTTAGTGTTATGAAAGAAAATGTCTAAGCATGCTTGTTTCAGATGTGAACATAACAGTGCTGTTTTTGCCAAAGATGACAGAAACAATGTGAGGCTGGGATGTGTAAAAATAATTTTTCAGGCACAGTAATGCACAGAGTTTTTACTTTGCTATGTAATAGCCTGTGGAAAAGACATCTTGCTAACTATGGTGTGGTCTGTTTAGTGCCAAAATCTAGACGAGAGCAGTGGTTCAGTTAACACGTGGATCCTGGACACGGGAAGGAGGAATAGCTGCTAGCTAAATATGAGCACAGTTTGAATATGCTGATGGGACGGTACGAATGACGCTGTCCCAGAGAAGAGCATTAGCTAAGTACAGCAAGAAGAAAGAATTAGTTGGCAATATGCTTGTGTCCAGGATAGGGCAGAGAATGTACTAAATTTAAATGTAAATCTTGGGTTGTAGATGTGGTTGGAATCTTGGGGGGTGGTTACCATAAAATTAGAACTATTTAATTTAAATATATGGAGAAAGTGGTTCTGTGCTGGGTATCAACCAGCAGGTGGGATGGTTATCTATTTATCTTGCTACTTGTGCCATACTCTCAAAGTAGGGTCAAATTTTCATGGCAACATTGCAGAGATGGCTGGGAAGGAATTTTGATTCTGGAAACATGACAATGGTGGTTCATAGTCTTTTATTAAACTTACAGCCAAGGAGAACACTGAAAAGCTCATTGCCAACACCCAATACTGTTGGGAAGCTAGCAATGTCCCACATTAACTAGGTTCCCCCAGGTATGCCAGGTTAAAATTTGTGATTACTCATCCAATAATTCAGATTGGTTTTAAAGGTTGCTAGGGAAGTACCAATGCTTGATATATAATGATAGACTATTTCAGAAATAGGGGATAGTTGGGGTTAGGTACCTGTCATGCTATCTGCAGGTGTTTGCTTTACTACTGGTTTGTTTGAGGTGATGGAGTTCAAAAGGTGCTGGGTCATTCACAGGATAGAAGGCTAAGCAACAATCATCCTTTAGGAGTTTATATGACACTGAGTAGACAGACATTGCTTTTTAGTCTATTAGAGTAACTAAGGGTACCGATATCTAAGATTTTTTTTTTTGGTGAGGAAATGTAGAGGTCTCTAGAGTTGGTTTAGGTTCTTAGCAAGGTTCTTGTCAAAGGAGGCATTATATTCAATAATAGACCTAATAAGGGAGGAATAAAGTGGGACTTTAACTTCTGTGGACCTTGAGGGGATGCCACAAAAGAAAAATTGTGCCAGATAGAAGGTTTTTCTAAGCAGCACTGAAACATGATGGTTAAAGGAGATCCATGTCACATTAAAGTGGAATATTATCTGAACAACAAGCAGTACTGATGCTGTATTTACCAGAGAAAACTATGCTATTTTTTTAACTTTGAGAGTAAGCCCATAATTAACCTAAGCACTTGTCTAATCTAGCCTTGCTGGTGAATTCTAGTATCAGAATGGGATTTGATAACAACCCCTAGTTTGTAATCATTAGTAAATTTGGTTAGCCATAGTCCATTGATGTCAGTTTTCATGCCAGAGAAATATATTACAAAGAGGAAAAAGCCCAGAAGAGTGGCCTATGGGATGTCACTGGTGATGCTGTTCCGTCTAGAGCACACACTGCCAGCTGTAATGGTATGGGTTCTGTAATATAGCATACTACCTATCAAGTGAACCATATCGAATTGGGAAAATTTGTCAAGACTCACAGCAGGGGATGGTGTTGAAGGTTTTGGCAAGGTTATAGGCAGTATTAATCGTATGATTCTTATCCATGGCTTCATTAACCCTTTCAAAGCATGATTTAGAACCACATAGATTATTTGCCTTTCACAAAGCTAGATTGGTTTGTATACAGGTTTGTATGTCCCAGGGCCAGTAAAGGCACCACCTTTATGCAAAGGTATTACAACAGATGTTCTCTGTACCTTGAGGATTTACTAGTGGAGAGACTCGGGAAAAGTTGATAGAGGAGTTTTGCTAGATGGGGCTTCTCAGCAGACATCCAGGATGTTGTTACAGTCCTTGGAACTGGTATTTTTAATTTTGAAAAATGCTAAAAGGACTTGGTCCAAAGTGATTTTGGAAAGGAAGGTTTGAGGGGGAATGGTGGGACAGAAGAGTGGGTTTATGGGGTGAAGCTTGAAGCAAGTTTGCCTTCAAGAATATAAGCAATATCCTTAGAGCCAGAAAAGGACATACCATTCGAGATAAGTTCAGTATAGATTTGTTGGTTATCTCAAGTTTGATAATTTAGTTGAAGAAGGTCTTATGGTTATCGTTTGAATTAGCTGCAGCTGTACATTCATAGCTGGGCTTGCATTTCCTAATGGTAAGTTTGAGAGACTTATTTACCACTTCAAAATCCCTTTCATAATATTGAAATGCACGTTTCAAAGATAGTCTGGAACCTTTTCTTTGTGTTATACAACTTATTGATTTGGTAGTTCCACCATATGTATTTAATTTTAAACTTGTCATTATGCATACAATTGACTTGTACAGATGCCTCAATACATCCATCCAAAAGAGAGTAAAATTCAGAGGGGCAGAAGCCTCAGATACAAAGGTTTGCTAGGGAGCTATACCATTTTAGATTATCAATAAGATCATTAAACAGTAAGTAATTAGTTTTGGAATAATCTCTTAATGTGGAAGAGTTTTTAGGGGTCAGAACATATATTTTCTGGAACAAGGTCAGAACAAAATAATCAAATTTGACTAGGGACAGTTTTACAAAGAGGTGGTGTTATTGTGGGAAACACAAAACATGTATCCTAAGCTGGAATAAACCATGTAAAAAAACTTAGGAACTACCAAATTTGCAACTGGCAACTTTGCTGAACTTTGCTGTGCTTCATGGTAGTCTGGTTCCTAAGCTTTTTGTTGGTTATTGTGGGAAACATTTACGAGGATAAGATAAAGAAGATTCACACTTCTGATGGGTAGGGGGACAATTTGGTCAAGACTATTGGCATTTGCAAAGTTCAGAAATCCCTGTACATATTTGTTGTTGGTAGTATGTGTTTGCCAGTTTATGTATGAAACAGTTGAAATCCCCTATATTAAAGGTATTTGTGTCAATGGTTAACTTGGCTAATTGTTTAAGGTATTCTGCATGCTACAAAGGTGTCATAGGATCATAGCATAGGTGTTTATTAGGCTAATGGCCACTAAGGCCCTTAAAAGCCTAATGTGGCACACACATTTGATTTATATTTGATTTATAAGGGGTGATTTACTGACTGCCTCTGTCCATCAGAGACATAGGAGCCATACCAGGGTGAATTTCCAATTACCCATCTGCTGGTCCAGGTTGTGCTTAAACAGAGATAGGGAGAAACGATGCTTCACCTGGATGGAGAACCTCTTCCAGAAAATGGGAATTCTGTGAGAAACATATCTGTCTCTCCAACATGTCCTATTTATGTTGCAATCAAAATTTAGCTCTTTTAATTTAGTAGTTCTGAGGCTGTTTGTTCTGCAGATGTATAAAAGATTCATTAAAACAAGGTCCAGGGATGAGTTGTTTGCCAGGCAAAGATCACCTATCAGAAGTCAGTATGATACCAAGTAAAGAAACTTGCCTCTGAGGCGATCAGGGTAGGACATTGTGTTTACTCTCTGGTTTCTTTTTGTAAGGAACCTCTGTGGACATTCCAGTTGCTGTATGTGTCAGGTCAGGTACGTACCGAAGAAGGCATCATACTCTATGAGGGGCCTGATGAGGGCCAAGTACAGTGGTATGACAATCTCTCCAGACCTAGATGCCATGCCCTTGCTTATAAGTTGCGCAAAATAGAAGGATTTTCTTACTATCTTGGACACATGTTGGTCAAAGGATAAGTTACTATCTACATGAGTTTCCAAATCCCTGACTAGTGAATCAACTTTCATGAGTGTTTTATTGATGACGTAGAAAGTTGGCATGGCAGACTTCCAAAAAGGTACTATAATGCATTTGTTGGTATTGAATTTTAAGCCACAGCTTTGGCATCAGGCATTTGTCTGCATTAGGGGGGATTCAATGACTGCTTCCAGTTTGTAGTCATCAGCAAATGTTGTTAGCCAGAGGCATTTAACATAGGCTTTGACATCTAAGAAATAATTGCCAAAAAGGAGTGGGCTTTGGACAGAGGCCTGGAGGACACGACTGGTGACCAGACTCTTTTTGGAGGTGGCCTCTCCAATTCTAACCTCCTGGGTTCCATCAATGAGTCAGATAGCTATCCAGTGTGTTATAAAGGGCTTTATATGTAGTTCAGCAAGTTTGTTGACAATGCCTGATTGGGATATTATATCAAATGCCCTAGCCAGATCTACTTAGGCAGTTTGCACAGTTTTCCCCTCATCCATTGCCTTAGTGACCTTTTCAAACAAGTCCACCAGATTCAGTAAGCATGACCTTCCTTTGACAAAGCCAAACTGGGATGGATCCAGTGTGGAAGGTCACCTATGTCTTGTTGATAATTTTCATGATAATGTTTCCATGACTTTGCAAATAAGACTAGTCAGACTAATGTTAACCATTTCATCCCATGCAGGCAGACATTGGATTCCCCTAGATTCCCTTAGAATGACAATAATTTACTAGTCAATTACTGAAGCCAAATATTTTATTTTTGAATATAGGCATTATTCATGGAAAATTAATTCAAGTACCTGTGGCTGGACTAAAACCCACAGTCTTGTAATATTCGAGTATCAATGAGAAGTGTCTTATCTGTTGAGCCACTGACATTCTCTAACAAACAGCATGGTGTGAGATGGTCTATCACAAATTTGAAATCTTAATTTAAAATTGGTGGACGTTATGCAACATTGTAAGAGTATCAATGTGAAACACCCAGCAAAGTCATCTGGTCCCCCATTACCTACACGAATGCCTTATTAAACTATTTATTTGACTGCACACTGCTAAATCTGTTCCTTTGCTCCACTCTTGGTTCTTGCTGTTCCTTCTGCATCCTAATTAAGACACTAAAACCCATCTCTGCATTCTGAGTCTCCCAGTTTGTGACTACATGTAAGTTATAATAATTTTACAAGGTCTTCTCCTTAGCTGCTCTAATGTTTCAAAATCTCTCTCATGTCAAATGTACACAGTACATACCTTCCTGCAGTTCTACAGCACCCTAAAAAAACTTCCTCCTGGACAAGCCTACCTGCAGATTTATCAGTAATAGGGACTTTGTCTCTCAGCAATGTGAAAGACAGATGTATAAAGTCACTATAATATTCAATTCTGCTAGTAGTAATACTGAATCACTGACGTTGTCTAATGTATTAATTCACTAAGTTTTCCTTTTTTATGTATACTTCATTGTGCTGCTTTTATTTACTCTGTACATTTTTAGATCATGGCTCAAAATGGGACAGTTTGGTTCACTCCACCCAGTCGATTAACAAAAAATTAATGAATAAATAAATACCCGAGACACAAGCATTTACATATATTCTTCTTAGGTCAACCAGTAAGTACACTCATGAAAAAAAGTATGGAAAATGTATTTCTGAGTCACTCAAGCAAGCATGACTGATTTATCTCATTCTGAAAAACTTCTCAAACAAAAGTGTTGCACCCGTTTGGTAGGAGTAACCTCTGCACACTGTGACAACCAGATAATATAGCTGTTTAAACAAAGAAACTCCAAAATATTTTGCCAGAATTATCCCTTTATGTGCATTGAATACACCAAATATCACTACTGATTTCTGATTATTTTGGTCTGTATTTTAATACTACACAGCACAAAAAAACATTACCCATATGAGTTGACAGTGTCAGAAATTGTATATTTTCATTTAATCATTCACTGCATAGATATAAGTATGCTAAAAAAGTTACTTTATAATAGCGCTTTGGCAAACGGTATGTCTGTTGCAACTATTATGCTAGATAAGCATGGAGGTCTAAAAATCATACTGAGGAAATGAAGACAGAAAGTAGACTAAAGCGTTATTGTTGTTGCCTTACAGCAAGAGGTGATCCAGTTCAATTCTCTGCTGGGGTGCCTTCTGTGTGGAGTATGCATATCTTCCCTGCATTCACATGGGTTTCCTCTGGGTGCTCTGGTTTCCTCTCACATTCCAAAGAGTGCGTCTGAAGCATTTTTCCCCTGGCCTCTGCTGAAAATGGGCTTTGTCCAAGTCACACTTTCCTGGTAAACAAATGTTAAAATAAATAAATAAATAAATAAATAAATAATAAGTAATATGTATTCATTGTTTCCTGCAATGTGTACTCAACAATATTCTTGACTCCAGGCTGTGTTCATCTCTACAATATTATTTAAAGCAAAGATGGAAAAGCATATGTAATTTTACCACAGAGAACATAAGGTTAGGGTGGGAGGTTGGTATAATGGTTAAGATGTTTATCTGACAGATACAAGGTGCAGTGTTTGATTCTCACATGGGGTAATTGGCTAGACTTAAAATGGCCTACGAAGGCAGTTATCCTAGCACTAATCTGTAAAGTGCATGCTAAAAACAGAGCTATTGTTTCGCATTTACAGACAGGAAGGCTGAGACTTTTTAGGCTTTGGGTACTTTTAAGATGCATCATGAAGAGGATTCTTTTGAGTAGTTGTGTGCTAATAGTCACATTTCACATCACCCAGGTTGCCAGTTAAAATAAACAAAGCTCTATTCTTTCAAAATAATTTGAATGTGGATAAAAATTCCAAATGAAACAGTAAACATTTTAGGAAACATAGTTCAGAAATGAGGAGTGGGCCTAACACAGAGTCTTGGAGGACACCACTGGTGACAAGCCTCTTTGTGGAGGTGGCCTCTCAGAATGATTCAAAATACCTTTCAAATGCTCACCATAACTGGGTTTCCTGACAGAAAACCCAGTTTCTGGATCTTCTGACAAAGACCCTCATTTCCTGACTGTCAGGAAAAAAATCCTGACAAGTGTCAACTCTAGTGTAACTGGACATTAAATACCTAAGTACAAAGACAACAGTAATTCAATTACATTATACAATGACCCCCCATTAATATTCCAAAACATGTACGCTGATTGGTCATCATGCATGTTGTAAATCAGACTTATACTAATGGAAAAAAGTCCAGTCGCCCGGACTTTTTCCATTAGTATAAGTCTTTTTTTACACACTGTCTCGCTATGTTAAATGAGTTTAACATAGCCAGACAGCTTTAAATAAAGCAACGGAGAATCTCTGTTGCTTTTTTTAAAGCTGTCTCGCTATGTTAAACCCATTTAACATAGCAAGACAGCTTGGAAAAAAGCAACAGAGAAAGCAAGATCCCCGATGCTTTTTACAAATTGTCTCGCTATGTTAAATGGGTTTAACATAGTGAGACAGCTTTAAAAAAAGCAACGGAGATTAAACTCCTTTAACATAGCGAGACAGTTCGTAAAAAGCAACAGAGATCTTGCTTTCTCTGTTGCTTCCGCCCACAGCTCTGATGTACTGCGGAAGGGCAGCAAGGAGGCATTATACAATGCCATTATTTAAGAAAAGTAATTTTTTTTCCCTTAAACAATGTCATTGTATAATAGCAATAACCCACTTCTGGGTGTGGGTAATGCTGTGTTTAACCATGGTTGTCTTTATTTGGCCACTCGGGCTTCACCCTCGGTACCAAACCATACCAACCGTGGCTAAATCCAGCATTACCCACACCCAGGCGTGGGTTATTGCTATAATAATCCATTCTTGCAGCTTTGGCCACATACAGTTTGAAAACAGTTTGCTGCTAATAAGGAGAGTCATCCTTTTAGCATAAAAGTTTTAAAACCACACCCAGTTTCAATAATATCCCTTTGTATAAAACTCATGGTGAAAATGTAACCTTGACTACCCTCACTGCACTTTGGCAATGAGTTTTATATATACCTACTCCTTAGTGGTTGACACAGACATTTCATCATCATGGGTTATACAGTGCTCTCACTTGACACATGTATGTTCTCACATACATGTCCCCTGAGAGCTTGTCACCACCTTGGGATACCGCACCTACCCTTCTGCAGCCAGTGGACACTGTGCAAGCCTCTGCCATCTCTTCCACCTCTGAAATAGGTGAGCCCTCATTTACCACTAATTCCCATCTCCAGATCTGATTCTTCCTGCACCCAAACTGCTATTCAGACTCATGTCATCAGTGTCATAGTCAGGGCTTTATGTAACACAGCTGACTAGGATAGTTTTTTTACCTATCTGAACATTTTTTGACCAATACTTCTGTAACTGACCCTCCATTATTCCTCTCTGCATAATGGAAAGGAGCCATCATATATCAGCCAGGAGAAGGATGTTTTTTATGTATGTAAGGTAGCCTGAACTTGGATGGGGTAGAACAGCCATACTCTCAAGAGGAGGAAGAGCATACAATGATGCTTTATGCTCTTTCCAACATGCTGCCATGTATAGGACCACCTATAGATCACCTGTCCACAACTTCTATTAAGTTGTATATGAATGCTATCCACCACCTTTTGTTTCAGGGTATCTCTTTCTCAGAACCACAAAAACAGAGACTCTCCCCTCAGGGGAAGGAGAGCTGGCATCAGGTCCTCGATCAATTGCCTCCCCCACAACCGCTGGCTCACTGCAGTGACCAGGCAAGCTGCTTAGGCTTCTAGGACACAATTAGGGTTACATCTCTTTGTACCACAAAGACAGTTATGCTGACTTTTCTTTAAAGAAGTTTAATTTGCAAGTGAAGTAACACATTGTCGCTTGCCCCAACATGAGAAAAGCACAGTTTTTCATCCTACTTACACAAGCCAGGAAAATCAATAAATGTATAATTTAAGAAAACAAAATCACTAAAAATATATTGTGAAAAACTCTATGAAATTAGGCTCATTGATATATTTCATAACTTTTACATGGTAGAGAGTTTGTTTGCAAACAGTATATAGTATGATTTATGGCCAGATATAATGGGTAAACTGATTAGATATATAAAACTCATCGGTAAAACAAGTTAAATCGATGTTATTAAGTGTTAGGATTATTTCTGATTTGTTTTAGTCTGTTGAATAATGTAACTTTTCTCTATGTCCGTATAAAATAATGGCCTTAAAGATGATGAGGTTCTTGAATGTTTGTTAAATACGCAGCAGTGCTGATCTGTTTCCATGTACTGTAATCTCCACATATAAGTGAAACTGGTAACGAGAGAAATCTGATTTCTAGTCATGCAGTGAATATATATATGTATCAACATATTGCCATTCAGCACACATTGTGATATGTGAACGCCTTATTTGTCCGATTGTACAGGATGTTTTCCTTTACAGTAAGTAGCAGGTGTAAAGTGTGTTTGTCTTCAAATGTGACACCATTCAACACTCAAAGAGCATCTGTGCAGTCAATGAATGTATTGTGAGGAGGCCTCAGAGCAGGTCAGAGCACTAGGGACAGCTCCATCAGGGTTTATTATGTATGCCTTGTGCAATGAGTAAAGGAATGCTTGCTGTGTGAACGCTGTGTAAAGCCTGAGGTTTTCTTTCATGCTCACAGCATTTCTGAATGGCAGTCTCTTTAACCCACTACTCCTCTTTGAGTATAACTAATCTGGTACTTATGCAGCTTGTGAGGGCACTGTTCTTTGGAAATGTTGGCAGATCTGACAGCTGCATTTGTTTCAGCTCCTTTAGTATCCAGAAATATGACTGGACTGAGGAAAATGACGGGAGAGACACAGTAGGTTTTTAAGTGCATACTGGTAGAAACTGTTATTTTGTTATATTGATTTTCATTTCTTTCTTTAGAGTTTTTTTTATGTGTCTCCAATTTTGTCATTTGAACATGTTATGGCTAGCTGTCTTTTGTTTTCTGTTTATTTGTATTTATTAGACAGTACGTTCTGATTGCACAGAGAGTTTTTTTTACCAAAGGTCTGGGGGAAGCTTCATGTCAAAATAAAACACGTGCTGAATTACAATCCCGTGGAAAGAGAACATATAAGATAGAACATGCATCATGTAAGGTAACACGGTTACTGAAACATGTGACACAGTACAATAAGAGATAATGCAATACAAAGGAAAATGTCATAGAAAGGCTGCATGTTGTTGTTGTTGTTGTATCTTTCAGCTTTTCCCGGTTAGGGGTCGCCACAGTGGAACTCCGGTCCACTCATGATTGGCAGTAGATTTTTACATACTGAGTTGCCAGCCCAAACGTACAACCTTCAATGAAGGTATGCCCATTCACGCATGTCTCCACACAGAAGACGCTTTAGCTGAGAATCTAACAGGACAACATCTTACTGTGAGGCGACAACGCTACCGCAGCACCTACGGTAAATTATAATGTGATTGTAATTAACTGTATTGTAACTATGTATGGAATTTTCTCCCTGTGCCTGCACTGAAAAAGAGTACTTTTGCCCAATTGGGCTTAGCCAGTAAACAAAAAAAACAAATAAATAATTATTAATTAATGTGATTATTATGTCATAAACACAGTATGGATGGCAGACATCATGAAGAGTACAGGATTACTGTTATAAATACATTCATGACAAATATATATATATATATATATACATATATATGTATATATATATATATATATATATATATATATATATATATATATATATATATATATATATATATATATATATATATATATATATATATATATATATATATATATATATATATATATATATATATATATATATATATATATATATATACATATATATATATATATATATATATATATATATATATATATATATATGTATATATATATATATATATATATATATATATATATATATATATATATACATACATACATATATATATATATATATATATATATGTATATATATATATATATATATATATATATATATATATATATATATATACACACAGTTCTACTTTAAAACATTGAAAACTCATAACATCTAATTTCAAACAGCGACACCGTAAGACTGAAAATTCAAGACATCTAAAACTCATAACAATCAAATCTCACAACATCGAAAACTACAAAGCAAATATAAACAACATCCCCTCCACCTATAACAAAACCAAATGAAAAAACACACTTTTTACTATGTTTCTGCAACCCCCCCCCCAGTAAATTAAATATGCCAACTCCAAGATCACACTACAGTGGGGAAACGTTATTTTCCTAATCTCACTGTATTGTGATCACCATAAAGAATGTACACATAGTCCCCTGGATTCTCAAAAGCTTGCATGGCGTCCATGATTAGTGTTAGATGAAATTTCGCCAATATGGTGGCCTAGCGATTCACGTATGTGCATGTTTGATGTGCGTGAGTGCTGTAGCACCTGTGCTGCACGTCCCCAGCCCCGTATGCAAATCACCCCATTTGAAGGTGAAAACCATGCAAATGAGGTAAATTTGCCATCCAGGAAGCAGGAATCAGGGTGTGCAGGACTAGCGTAATAAGCAGAAATGTACTCGGTTAGTAACCGAGTACAGCACTACAAACTGCAAAACAGAGCTATGACAACTCCAAATAAAGGCTGCATAGCATTGAGGAAGCATGCCAATGGCCAAGTAGAAGGCCATTGGTATTGCAAACAATGCCAAATGTACAAAATACAACTTTTATGATATGTCCGTTGATCACGTTCGTTGAACCATAGGGCAGTGGCACGTAAATGGGACTGGTGGGGAAATAAGAAAATAAACCTAAAAACAACAGTCTAACTAAAATCAGTATTCCACCATGCAAGTCAATGGCAGGCAAAAGACAACCTGGCCAGTGAGTAATGGTTGCTAAGGGGGGGAGGCACAGTGTGACACATGTAACTATGCATTAGCAGGCAATTCTATGCAAATGAGGGGAAGGATAGTGATTCCCGGTTTTCTCCAGCATGTGAGGCAGGTCTGAACAGTGTATGAGTATGGATAGCTGAGTGCAAGACTAGGAGGTAGGTGACATCATGTGTGGGAGTGTCAGGCATACTGTCAGCAGATTGGAGCCCTGTGGCTCGGGGTTGCATCCAGCTTAGCACAGCAAAGCCAGGAGGTGTGCCTAAACCTGCCCAGCATGTATGACACAGTATAAGTAGGTATGCGCTCAGCAAAATGGGATCTACAGGAAGATAAAGGAAGTGAACCCAGGAAATAGTAGCAGTGTGCACATTACAGTACACTGATTGCGCAGCACTCCCCTGGGATGAATCAGAAGGACAATGGGAAGAGAAAGCAGCAGTAGGAAGTTAATCAAGGGGTACTAGGTTCACTGCCAAGTGAAATGGATTGGAACCAGCCAATTACACAGGCAGCAGACCAGCCCAGCTCAGAACACCACTATAAACTATGCAAACACCTACCCCTTTGGTTTTTCCCACATCCTACACCACTGGTGTAAACAAGCGGGGAACTTTTAACACTCACAACAGCAAAATGTTAGGGGCTGCAATAGCTATCATACAACTTGTGGAAGAGGCTGAGGGTGGTGATGATGGAAATTCTGCTGACCAACCCACAGTGAGGAGACGGAGAAGAGTGTACAGACCCAGGGTCACCTACCAAAGGCTACATCAGCTGGAGATAGAGGAGCGCTATAGGGTGGACAGGGACCTCCTACAGCAGATTGTTGAGCTGTGCCGGCCATGCCTGACACACAGAACTAACAGAGGGGAACCCATCCCAGTGGAAACAAAGGTATGTGTAGGCCTAAGAATAAGGCCATCTGGGAATATGATGGGGATCTCACAGGCATCAGCATCCAGGGTCCTCCACCATTTCCTGGATGCCATGGCAGCACATGTCGGTGAGCACATATATTTCCCCCTCACCCGTGAGACATTGGCCAGCAGTATGCATCTCTTCCACTAAATAGCAGAATACCCTGAGGTAGTGGGTGCAATAGACTGCATGCACATATGCATCAAAGCACCACCCGGTGAGCAGGGTGGGGTGTACATCAACCACAAGGGCTTCCCCTCCGTCAACTGCCAGGTCATGTGCAATGCCCAGGGCATAATACAGAATGTGTGTGCTGGCTGCCCTGGAAGTTATCACGATTCCCACATCTGGCATCTGACACAGCTGTACCAGAAATCTGCCAATGGGGACATCCCACATGGTCACCTAATGGGGGATGCTGGATACGCACTGGAGCTGTGGCTGATGACACCCATCAAAAATGCACACACACCTGAACAAGAACTCCATAATGAGGCACACGCACAAACAAGAATCATAATAGAGCATGTGTTTGGGATGCTCAAGTGATGGTTCCAGTGCTTGGACACATCCAGTGGAGCCTTGCAGTACTCACCAACTACATGTACCCAAATTGTCCTTGTATGTGCCATGCTACACAATATGATCCTGTGGAAACAGCTGCAGCAGGAGCAGCAAGGGGCAGGGCCATAAAGCCCCCCACCAATGCCAAGGCCTGAACAGGCACAGAGTGACTCAGAGGAGGAACAACCTGAGCCTACCCCAGTAGGCAGAAGGAGGCATGCCCAGTGTGCCCTGGCCCTGGCAAAGAGGCAACACATAGCACATACATTGACATGGGAGGGACCCAGGGAATAGCACCTCTCTCTGACTCTCACATACAGTAAAAGGGATGCCAAACATTACACTACCTGTGCCTAACCATGCGTAGGCCGTGTACTACGTGCATCTGACATAGCCCGCCCTGCAGCTTCACCCGCAATACTGTAACACCCACAGGATAAATGACTCACACATGCCAGTCAGGAGGGGGGGTCACATACCCAACAACAGTCACAGCCAGCAGAACAGGTGTAGACAAACACAAATAAATGCCAGAATATGGCCTCTGAATGAGGGGTATGGCTGACCCCCATCAAGGCCTACACTGACAGACCACAGCAGGCCAGGTAGTGGGATGTAAGTTGTGACAGCTACGAAGTCTGAAACCAATGTGTATGCAAACAAAAGATAGAAATGGAAGTACACCGGCATGGCGTAGCCAGCATGATAGGTAAGACCACTGACAGAATTAGAGTACAGGACATACCAGTACAGTCCTAGCAAATGTGTACAACTGTCAGGTGTGCCCCTCCACCTCACATAGAAATACAGTAACAGTCAGGTGCACCCCCCACTCCTGTGTAGAAACATAGAAATAGTCAGGTGTACCTCCTGCTATGCAGACATGTTGCAACAGTCAATGCCAAATGATCAGTGGATACCCTGCAGACACAGCATGCTACCTGTCGGTGTACAACACAAAGATCAGCTGTGCAGTACAAACCACTGGACATGCTCCACACATGCATAACAGATGGCCTTACTTGGCATGCTGACACACTTAGAGTAATGAAGGGAATGTCAGTCAACATACTGAAAGGTCATACTGGGCAGGCTCACACACTTAAACACATGAAGGCCATGTATGCAAACACCAGTGGACCAGACATATCCAGCAGTTGCAATAGTTACTGCAGACACTTGTCAGTATGCACCACTCATGCCTTGCACACACAGTGGATAGGAATACAGACGTATATGTAAGGACATCAGACCATAATACGCCAAAGGTAGATGGATATAGATGTGTGGAAGAGGGTGACCATGACAAGGAGTCATCCAAGCCTGACCCACTGATCACACAGCCAAATGGCCCCAAACACATCAGTTGCAGATGTCACACATAGCAGTTACTAGCCACCAGTACCTGTCACCAACACAGACTATGTGGTCCACGTGCCAGCTGTGCAACATGGCTGTACAAGGACATAGTCAGCTAGTTGCCCTAGACACACACCTGTGACATATGACCCCGTGTGTGGCCACCTGTGGTGTGTCACCCCTACATGAATGGTGTATGGGCCATGCACACATTGGCCACCCCATAGCGGTACCCTGACAAGCCTGCTGAGGTTATCCAATGTGTAATACACCTTTGGGAGACTTGTAGGGCAGTAATCTCTGTGGCATGTCCCATAACTGCTTACTGCTGTAGTGTGATAGAGTAGTTAGTTAGGTAGGAGTTCTAACCCCAGCCATGGCAACTGTGTGTGCGAGTGTGTGTCATTGTTTGTGTATGTGTCAGTCACTTACTGACTGTGTAGAGAACAATGCTTTTAGGTTACTCACACCCCTTATATTTCACATACCCAACTTTGGCAAGGCTGCTGATGTCACCCACCTAGAAATACTCACCTGGGAGAGCTGTAGCTCAGTAATCTCTGTAGCGCATGCTGTAACTGTGTACTGCTATAGTATGATAATGTAAGTAGGCAGGAGGTTGAACCCCAGATATGGCAACTGCGTGTGTCTGTCTATCACTGACTGTGTAGAGAGCAATGCTTTTTAGGCCACTCACACCCCTTACAAGTTGAATACCCTCCTTTGGCAAGGCTGCTGATGTCACGCAACTTGAAATACACCTCTGGGATGATCGTAGCCAAATAATCTCTGTAGCACATCCCGTAACATCATATGATCATAGTGTGAATAAGGAGTTAGTTGGGAGTTCTAGCCCTCGACCTGCCGACTGTGTGTGTATGCATGCATGTCCGACTGTGTCGAGAGCAATGCTTTTAGGTAACTCACACCCCGTACATTTCACATACCCACTTTTGGCAAGGCTGCTGATGTCACCCACCTAGAAATACTCCCCTTGGAGAGCTGTAGCCCAGTAATCTTTGTAGTGCATGCTGTAATTGCGTACTGCTGTAGTGTAATAATGTAGTTAGGTAGGAGGTCAAACCCCAAATGTGGCAACTGTGCATGTGTGAGTCTGTGTGTGCATGTCTGTCACTGACTGTGTAGAGAGCAATGCTTTTTAGGCCACTCACACCCCTTACAAGTCAAATACCCTCGTTTGGCAAGGCTGCTGATGTCATGCAACTTGAAATACACCTCTGGGATGATTGTAGCTGAGTAATCTCCATAACATCGTATGGCCATATTGTGAGTAAGGAGTTTGTTGGGAGTGCTAGCCCTCAACCTGCTGACTGTGTGTGTATGCGGGCATTTCTGACTGTGTTTAGAACAATGCTTTTAGGTAACTCGCACCCTGTACATTTCACATTTCCACCTTTGGCAAGGCTGCTGATGTTACCCACCTAGAAATACTCCCCTTGGAGAGCTGTAGTCCAGTAACGTCTGTAGCGCATGCTGTAACTGCGTACTGCTGTGGTGTGGTAATGTAGATAGGTAGGAGGTCAAACCCCAGATGTGGCAACTGTGTGTGTGTGTGAGTCTGTGTGTGTGTGTGTCTGGCTGTCACTGGCTGTGTAGAAAGCAATGCCTTTTTAGGCCACTCACACCCCTTACAAGTCGAATACCCTCCTTTGACAAGGCTGCTGATGTTATGCAACTTGAAATACACCTCTGGGACAATCGTAGCCGAGTAATCTCCTTAGCACATCCCATAACATCATATGGCTGTAGTGTGAGTAAGGCGTTAGTTGGGAGTTCTAGCCCCTGACCTGCCGACTGTGTGTGTATGTGTGCATGTCTGACTGTGTTGAGAGCAATGCTTTTAGATAGCTCACACCTCGTACATTTCACATACCCACCTTTGGCAAGGCTGCTGCTGTCACCCAACTAGAAATATTCCCTTGGGAGAGCTGTAGCCCAGTAATCCCATAGTGCATGCTGTAACTGCATATTGCTGTAGTGTGATAATGTAGTTAGGTAGGAGCTCAAACCCCAGATGTGGCAACTGTATGTGTGTGTGTGTCTGTCTGTCTGTCACTGACTGTTTAGAGAGCAATGCTTTTTAGGCCACTCACACCCCTTACAAGTGGAATACCCTCCTTTGGCAAGGCTGATGATGTCATGCAACTTGAAATACACCTCTGGGACGATCATAGCTGAGTGATTTCTGTAGCACGTCCTGTAACATCATATGGCCATAGAGTGAGTAAGGAGTTAGTTGGGAGTTCTAGCTGCTGACTATATGTGTGCATGTCCGACTGTGTTGAGAGCAATGCTTTAAGGTAACACACACCCTGTACATTTCACATACCCACCTTTGGCAAGGCTGCTGATGTCACCCACCTAGAAATACTCCTCTGGGAGAGCTGTAGCCTAGTAATCTCCATAGCGCATGCTTTAACTGCGTACTGCTGTACTGTGATAATGTAGTTAGGTAGGAGGTCGAACCCCAGATGTGGCAACTGTGCGTGTCTGTCTGTCACTGACTATGTAGAGAGCAATGCTTTTTAGGCCACTCACACCCCTTACAAGTCGAATACCCTCCTTTGGCAAGGCTGCTGATGTCACGCAACTTGAAATACACCTCTGGGACGATCGTAGCTGAGTAATCTCTGTAGCACATCACATAACATCATATAGCTCTAGTGTGAGTAAGGAGTTAGTTGGGAGTTCTAGCCCTCGACCTGCCAACTGTGTTTGTATGCGTGCATGTCCAACTGTGTTGAGAGCAATGCTTTTAGGCAACTCACACCTCATAAATTTCACATACCCACCTTTGGCAAGGCTGGTGATGTCACCCACTTAGAAATACTCCCCTGGGAGAGGTGTAGCCCAGTAATCTCCATAGCGCATGCTGTAACTGCATACTGCTGTAATGTGAATTAGACGCATGGTTGAGTTCCATCCCCACACATGGTAGTTCCAGATGTATTGTGTGTGTCACTGTCTGTGTAGGGAGCAATGCATTTTAGGCTAGTCTCTCACAGTTATTTCAAAGCCCTACTTTGGCAATCCTGCTGACGTCGGTCAGTGTGAAATACACTTATGGGCAAGGACTACCCAAGTAATATCCGTGGTTCTTACTATAACTGCGTAGTGCTGTAGTGTCATACACTAGTTAGGTAGGGGTTCTACTCCCAAACATGACAGGTGAGTGTGTGAGTGTGTTTGTATCCTGTGTACAGGTGGTTGTGACTGTTTCACACCTGTGGCCAATGTGGAGCGGGTTTTGCATTTTCCTATTTGGTGGCCATACTATATATCACAATGTCCACTGTACAGGGATAACACATGTGATATGGCTGAGAGGCCGGGGTGCAGAGCCATACCCAGACATATGACATCACGGCCAGGCAATCACAGTTAGCATCCCCAGTATTACTCAGAGCACACTCTCACCCCATGTGTCATGCACACACATGCCTAGGTAACAGCCAATATGTGAGTAGTACACTGCACATTGGCCACCGATAGTAACTATGGAGTGACAGCGGTGGGCCACAGAGGGCATGACACCCAGTCCATCTGTCTAATATGCACATACGTGCAGGCAGTGCACCTCACCCATGTTCTCCAATGGACAACTGTACCACCTGTGGTGCCCTCACATGTGACCCACAACAGATATACCATGCCTGACAACATGCCCATATGGACAGATGCCACTGACACCAAGGAATGCTGATAGCATGCACACCATGTAGGTGCAGGGTAAAGCTGCTGGCCATTACCAGCCCCTGCCACAGGTGGGCAGGACTGGCACATCTGATGATAATCTGTGTTCATAACATGGGCTGGACACCCCAGGTACAGTTCCGCATGTCACTGTACATGCATGTGAGAGGTGTGTACATCCCAGATGTAGTCCATCTCATGGATGAAGGAACACAGACATGGCAAGCAATGCACAGCAATGCCCACACACAGTAGTCACCCCGGTGACCTGATGGGGGATACAATACCCGCCTGTTTGGGCAAATGCAGACACTACATTCCTGAGCCACAATGCAGACCATCATCATATGGCTTGACGCCAAGGTACACCATCGCCTAGCCATGGACAGCCATCTGGTGCAGTCGAACACCACACACCTGTGCAGACATGCACACATGCATGTCACATCAGTAGTAGCACCCTGTGTGTTTGTGTGTGTGTGTTGCATGATGCGGATGTTCACATCCACACTCCCTATAACCCCCATGGGCATACTGCAACATGCTGCCTTATGTCAGACACCTTCCCATACCCTTCACCCGTACAGCCCCCGTATGACCTGTGTGGTGCATGGGATACCTGCACAGTGATGTGATGTGGCAATCCCACAGCCGATGAGTTGTACACCTGGCCCTGCCACGTGTGTCAATATGTGTGTGTCCTTGTGAGAGTGCGGCTGTGATGTTGGCACCTGTTCATGCCGACAGGCACGTATATGTCACCTACCATACAGCTACTGTATCCCTGTTGCAGATGTCACTCCCCATCACATATATGTTCTGAGTGCTCCACAACAGGTAACCCATGTGGTGCATCCAATAATTACAGCAGACTGTGCTAGCACTACATAGTTGTCAGGGGTTTGATACACTGTGCTGCTAGGTGTGTGACACAACCATGCCTCAGTTTTACCCTCCCACCCCTCCCTGACATGTATTAGCCTCTGACTGCATCCCCCACCCACTCTCAGGTGGACGTGGAGATCTACACCTGCCTTGCTTAGGCAGCAGCATGTGTGATGTAGGTAATGCTCATGATCAGCTGATTGCCTCTGCATGAATCGCAGCCCTTCCCTAGCTGAATTCATGTGAAACAGCTGTGGTAACATCCCTATCACCAATTGTATGGAAACACACTCCAATATCCAGGAACATCATGGTGGTGTTTGTCCTTGTCACCCACTGTGAGCAGGAACTAGATCTGGTGTGTGCTAAACAGCATCCCAGATGGATTACGGTGTACCTCTAACAACATACACTGTGGAAAATAGTGCATCAAATGGGAGGTGGATGTGCCTGACCTGACTACAGCCTGTAGGTGCCGCTATACCGCATTTGCAGTAATGTTGCTTTCACAGTGTTTGTGTGGATATGGCTGATGTACATGTCTCAATACCTTGTACAAAGACCAAAAAGGGAAAGACAACAACTGAATCAAAAAATGAGACCACGAACAGTCTCTGCTAGGTTGATCAGTTCAAACAGTGAAGCAGGACTCGAACAAGGATAAGGCAGCAGGTTTAATAACACTCAAACAGCAAACAAAACAATTGTAAGCGCTTTCATCTGCTATGCAGACTTCATCAGACAAAATACATCTTAATTAACATCAAATTTAAAAACTTTTAGGCGCCAACTTGAAACCATTTCAAAATAGTTGACGTCAACTTATTTAAAGTGCCACTGCTTACAAAAAATGAATACAGCTTAAAATGTAATTTGTTCAAGGCTCAGTATAGCCTTTTGAAACATATGCATTACTAAAAAATAACTAACATTTTTACATATTGTCAAGGCCTGGTGATCATAATTCCCACTACTATGAAAAGGTTAAAAATATATAAATATGTACATATTAAAAAATATATACATATATATATATATAATTATATAAAAAAATATATATATAAAAAATAAATAATAAATATGTAAACAATTGAGTATATAAATGCATAAAACACTAAGATATATATCAGAAGAACACTGATCTGTTGAATTCATAACATATAACGTGCAATAATCTGTAAAAATATGGATTATTACATGTGAATAACGGTTGTCCAATACAATCACAGAAATGGTGCTGCAAAAGCATGAACCATATGAACAAATTTAAAACAGGAACATATAAAATGTGTACATCTATAAATGTGTCCATTTATAATAATTGTAATAATGGCTTGATAGATATAAAGTCATTTATACCAGGGGCCTTAGTGGCATTAGTCATCATCTGCCACATACTTTCCTTTTTTCCTAGAATAACTTTGATATTGCCCCCCCCCCCCCGAGGTAATTTTTGTACATAATCAATTATGGCAAATCTAAAAGTGTGTCCAACACCATACTGTTTTATATGTCTAAATAAGGCATTCTTAGTATCATGAATTTTAATCTTGTACAGATGTTCATAAATCCGTTTCCTAAGTTGCCTTTCGGTTTTTCCAATATAAAACGCTGTACATAACTCACATTTGGCAAGGTAAATTATGTTTGTGCTGTGACAATTCCCTTTTAAGAACTTTATATATGTCCTATTTATATCATCAAGTTTACAGCCCTTATTTTCATTTATAGCAAAACATTGAGAGCAAGAACCACACTTTTTTGTGGAAACATCCTGCAACCGGAAATTATTGCGGTTGTATGTAGTGCTTTCTAGCAATCTTTTAATATTCGGTCCTATCTTATATACACAGCATGGTCTGTTTCCAACTACATGGTTCACTTCCTCATCAATAGTTAAAATATTCCAATGTCTAAATAAAATATTTTTAATTTCATTAACATATGGTGAATACATTAAGACACATGCTTTTTTGAACTCAAGGCCCTCAGTTGTTCCCAATTGTGTGGCATTGTTAATATTAAGGGGTCTACCTAGTATTGGGGGATCGTATAACATATGAAGCTGTATCATTCAATAGTCGAATGGGGTACTTTCTGTTAATAAACATATTTTTAATGAAATGTATCTCCCTGACCATTACCTCATACGTGGAAGACATTCTGGCTGCCCTGATACATTGTCCCTTAAAAATGTTTCTTAAAATATGATTGGGATGATTACTGGTAAATTCCAGGTATCCATTTGAAAATGTTTCTTTTCTATGGATCTCAGACTGGAACCCAGTAACTGTGTGTCTAATAAAAGTATCCAAATAAGCTATCCCCTCAGGCCTTAATTTGTGTGTAAATTTCAAAAAATCACTGGACTGATTTAGGTGCACCATAAATTCATTGAAGGTTTCTACTGGTCCATCCCATAACAAAAACATGTCATCAAGAAATCTAGTGTAATAGACCACATGCTGAAAATGGCTGTGACTGAACACATGTTGCTGTTCCCATGCCAACATAACCAAATTAGCAAAAATAGGCGCACACGAAGCTCCCATAGCAACACCTCTAATTTGTCTAAAGTATTCCCCTTCAAAATAAATATAGTTATGGTCTAATACTAGTTCCATCATGTCAGTTATTAAATTGATACGATCCCAACTAAGGTTGGAATACCTTCTCATGCTCTCACAGAAATCTTCTAAGCCCTGATTCTTAGGGATGCAAGAAAACAAATCTATAACATCAATGGTTATGTACAACAAACTCTGTTTCCATTTGTCAGGGGAAAGATTAGACAAAAACATCCAAGAGTCCTTTATAAGGTGCGGTGTGTTTCCATAGATATGCTTGACCTGCCTTGCTTAGGCAGCAGCATGTGTTATGTAGGTAATGCTCATGATCAGCTGATTGCCTCTGCATGAATCGCAGCCCTTCCCTAGCTGAATTCATGTGAAACAGCTGTGGTAACATCCCTATCACCAATTGTATGGAAACACACTCCAATACCCAGGAACATCATGGTGGTGTTTGTCCTTGTCACCCACTGTGAGCAGGAACTAGATCTGGTGTGTGCTAAACAGCATCCCAGATGGATTACGGTGTACCTCTAACAACATACACTGTGGAAAATAGTGCATCAAATGGGAGGTGGATGTGCCTGACCTGACTACAGCCTGTAGGTGCCGCTATACCGCATTTGGAGTAATGTTGCTTTCACAGTGTTTGTGTGGATATGGCTGATGTACATGTCTCAATACCTGCCATGTCAGTTCCATGTCGATGGGGAATCACCATCTGTAGGGTAATTTTCAGCCTGGTCAGTGTTGCGTCCATGGCTGCATGTGCCACCCACGGAGCATCCAGCTGTCGACTGCTGAAGGTAGTGTGAGTATTGCAGTCAGTAGATGGAGAAAACTGTGGTAGTCACAGACATCATATCCCTCAAAGGACATATGTTGCAACAACCCTGTAACAACAGTAAATGTATGTGATCATCACAGCAGCATGTCAGTATTGGTCCTGTGTATGTGCTCCCAGCCACACCTTTGTCAACCTTTGTACATATGTCATGCATGAAGTAGTGCATATGTGCTGTACACCATACTTTGTGGCATCATATCTGAGAACAAGCCACGGATATATCTGACTGCATCACATGTTATGTACAGTAGGGGTTACATTACATTACATTACCTGCACATTCTGAGGATGTTCGTACAGTACTGAGGTTTGTGTACCTATGGTGAATGTCGACAGTGTGTGTAGTGTTGATATGTACCTTAACCTGTGTACAGACTGTGGTAGATGACATTGTTTTAGTTCCCCTACTTGCAAATGTTACATGATGCCACACTGTATGGTACTGTAGTGGCGTACATGTTTGTAGGGCCATAAATACACGTGTCCCATACCACAGACACCCACCAGACCAAACTGTGTAGCAGGCCAGTATATGTAGGGAAGTCTGTGAGTGGCACATATGAGGATGGTGTCAAACACATAGTCCATATACTGTCATACCATGCTAGCTAACCATATGTGGCCATGGCTGTGTTCACAGTGGTTGTGGATATGCACTGTCACACAGGTGTATCCTACCCTGTGCTGTGATATGCCTGTGGAGCCTGCTGTATATGCAGGTACATGTGCATTCCCCCTTGGGAGGTGTAGGCCAGTGTTGAGCCAGTCTGCCTGCAGCATGCACAGTGCATTGTGACATGCCTAGCAACTGAGTGTAGCTACCCAGTGAAATGTCATGTACAGATAATAGACAGATGTCCCACTGCCGGGCCTCCCCTAACAGTCATGTATGTCAAACAGGGCAGTGGGATGCAGTGCGGATGTATGTCAATACCTATTGTGTAGTATGTGGCCATGGCACCCCTGTACCAGCGGTCATACCGTTACAGGCCAGGCAGGGGTGTGTGAATGCATGAAGTATGGTGGTCATTATATACCTGTCGTCATGTGTTATACCCATCTACATGGCCATCCACATCCATATTGTGAGGCATGGTACACATGTGTAGCACTAAGGGTGTATGTGTATACCTCTGGAATGGACAGACTGTGTCAGACCCCCACATATACTGGCCAATATCTCTGCTGCAGTCCACAGCAACATTACATGCTAGCAACAGTACTGTACACTGATGTCCTTTGGATGTTGTTCAGTAATCAATGGCACACATGTTATGAGCAGATGTGACCTGCCACACACACCATGTCTGTGAAGACAATCCCAATGACAGTAGCAATAGCCTAGTAGCAAAGTAGTATACCTGCTAGAGATACCCGACATCCCCTGCAACTACAACATTGGGAACATATGGGCTGGGGTGGCCTACACTTCATGTCCAGGAACTATGGTGGGAATTCATGTACATTTACATATCCAGATAGCCAGATAGCCAGATATATGAATATGCATGTGTGCTACACCCATTTAACACTGTCATGGCAACCACCCACTATTGATCCCCACATCATGTGTGCATGGTCCCATTACATCTCCTGTGTGATGGGCATCTGTCCCGTGTGTAGGCAGCAGTGCTACCGACAGCATGTAGCAATACCCCATACAGGAGAAGTGGAACACTCAGGGCAGCCACATATTCGTTGGAAGATCAGGATGTACAGACAGAATGCGAGTGGAGTTGTGTTATGCATTGTACAGTACTGGTCTTACAGGGTGTGGGTGTACATACCAGTTTGCCATGGAATGCAGTCCAGCTGCATAGCACACAACTGTGGGCCTACCCTCATGCCAGCCGGAGTTGTGCCTATCACGTCTTGTCTGTCCACCACACAGGTCTTGTGTCAGATAATACACTGGCAGTGTGTGTTGCATGTTACCGGTACATGACTACATCCAAGGCCATCCATACCAGCAATTCCCTGACTAAGGATATGTTATAGACTATCCTGTAACACCTGCACCTTGCGTAGTGTATGGCAGTAGTTGTCCACATATGTGCCTGAATTCCAGCCTCTGTCCATCACCTACATACCAAGCTGTATACATATGTCATGTTGTTGGTGGTTGATCCATAGTGGGCTGGTAGTATAACACACTGCCATGTCTGCCATCAGTCCACTGCCATTGTAACCCCCACACATATGCTGGGGCTGGGGCCATATATGTGTGGGTGCCACCTACACAATACTTGTGTGCCCTCATGCACTGCAGAGCCCAGTGTATGTAACAGTGGTATATGGCCATGCATAATTGAGTCCGGGGGGAGCATCAAAAAAGACCTAGGCTGCTACAAAATGTGGGGTTATCAGTGCTGAGCTGCCTTAAGGTATCTGGATGTACAGTACCACATACTTCACCTATATACACATTACTGTCATGGATCTGGGTACTGCAGGACTACTGCCCCCTGCCATACAAACTGTTCTGTGTGTTGGTGTGCATGTGATGGTATCAGTTATACCAAGTTATGTAGCAGTTACAACCCATGTGGTCATATGATGTCCATACCACCTACTATGTTTGTACAGTGTGTAGATAGAGGCTGCTGAACCGCACACCTGGAGTACATACTGTTGATTGTTAGGTATCCTGTGGCCCAGTGTGTCTTTCCTATTCTACAATGTGAATGGCTTGGCCTGAACAGCAACAGCTGTGAACCTTTCCAATCTGCTGTATGAGTGTAACCGGTTCACTGTAGCATCACTCCGTTGATATAGTTGTCAGTGTCTGAACAGCTATATGGCATGGCATGTAGAACTTTAATAGTACACAATGACAGGTTAACATGTCAGCAAACCTGTGGATGTTGTTTTCCCTATGACCTCTCTGTGGGTGTGTGTTACAGGCAAAGATTGTCATTTGTATGGGTGGCACATACAGTGTCTAGTCATTCAGGGGTCAACTGTAGGCATAGTGGCTGTTCCATATTGTGTGCACCTACTGCTTATCTTTCATACTGTACATATAACTGCATGTGTATGTGTAGTCACATGTATATGTATGTATATATATATATATATATATATATATATATATAAAATCATGTATATGTATACCTGTATCTGCATATCTGTGTCTGTGTATCTGAAGCCTGGTAATGTTGATGGCATCCGCATAATACATTCCCCATGGGAGCCAGAGCATACTGCATGATATGTTACCAATAACAGCCTGACATCATACAGGGGGGATGTAGTACACGTAACATCGTGTGCCCATGTTGCCACTGGCCCTGGTTATGGGATTGCCAACACTTGGTAGTGCATTGCAGGGCAGATGTGTTTGGCTGGGGGGAATACCTATTCATATGACCCGTATGGTGTGTGGTGCTCTCAACCCAATTAAGGTAACATGTAGCCTGTTACACTCCACTACCTAACAGCTACATGTGATTTGCAGTACCAGCACAACAGTGTTGCACCAGTGGGTCAGTAGACATTGGAATCCCATTGAAGTCTGCCATGTGTGTGTATATGTGCATGTGTGAATTTCTGTAGGGTACACCAGTCCGAGTCCACATACCCCTATTACAATACACATTGCCACACAGTAGTACAGATAATGTTGTTGTCACCCATAGGTGTGGCAATGCAGTGCAACACCCTACTATGCCTGTGGCATGTGCATCACATGCATATCCCTGTGGTACCACTGTTGTGATATGCAATGGGTTGTTTTTGCATCGTGGCCACTGCGTAATAGTGGGTATGTCAGAGTATCTAGATGGTTTCTAGTGTGTACAATACTCAGTGGGGTATGTGTGTGCTGAGTGCACTGTCTTTACACCATGGTACACCTGGTATATGGCCCACATACCACTCTCAGGTGGCCAATGTCACCAAAGCCCATACAGGTAACAGAACACAGGATATGGCCCAGTTACACATGTGCTGTGTGCAGCCTACCTGTAACACATTGGACACATGGACTAGTTAGTTATCAACTATACAGCCAGGTCTCTAAGATGTGTGTCTACCCGTTATGTGTCGGTCAATGTGTATATGATACAATATGTATTCACCATATACAAACATTACATCCCCCATTACCATATTGTACATGTCTGTGGATGGTCTGCATGTACCACGTGACCTGGTACACACCTTACCCTACAGATGGTGTCATGTGTGCAATGACAGCCACACAGTTCAGTAGCACTACATACCTGGGTTGGGGTCTAGACACAGTGTCACCAAGTCAGGATGTGTGTGTATGTGGATGGGTTGACATAAGGGTGCAGATCATACCTGTACCAGCAGGCCACCAGTCACATGTGCACAACCAATAGCTGTTATACATACCTGTGGCATGTGTGCAACAGTACACCACATATGTTATGGCCATGATGTCACTACACTGACATACCCCTGTGGAATATGACTGCGGACCATCCTCCTGCTGACACATGTATGCCTACAGCACAAATGGATGACAGTATGGGGATATCAATTGGTGTTACCAACAGCTGGGATGCAACCTAGCTGCATGGCTACACTACCTGACATGTATGCAGTACACATTACCCCTGACTACATTCTACAGTGCAGTACATTGCGGCACTCTATCACAGTCACCATGTGCATCAGAACCATGTTATCCTGTCCCTGCATTGATGTTAGGGATGGCAGGGATGTGGCACAGGTATCATCATATGCACAGGGTGTGTGAATGTCACCCTAGCTGCATGGCTACACTACCTGACATGTATGCAGTACACATTACCTCTGACTACATTCTACACTGTGGTACATTGTGGCACCCCATTACAGTCACTGTGTGCATCAGAACCATGTTAGCTTGTCCCTGCATCGATGTTATGGATGACAGGGATATGGCACAGGTATCATCATATGCACAGGATGTGTTGCAGGTGTGCCAGAGGCCAAGGGTGGTCCAAACATGTGTCACCATGTGTGTGGGTGAGGGGTGTAGTTCCTTGATTGGGGCGTGTTGATGTGGTGTGTGCATTATGGGGATGCCCTAGGTGTGGTTGCATAGTGTGTGGATATGCATGCACACAGTTCCGCCATGTGGCTGCCCCGCACGGGCAATGTTGGACATCTGCAGACCATACCTGGCAGGGTGTGCAGTTCAGTGCCTCCTGCCATGGACATGCTGACTGTGCCTGCCAGGGGCTCCTTGGTCACATGCAGGTACAGACCTTGAGGTGCTACTCTTCCCTGATGATGACATATGTCCACTGGAACCATGTCTCAGCTGGGCCTGGCCAGGGCCATGTGCATGTGGCTTGCTGTGGTGTGGACAGCAGCCCCTGTGGTGTGCTGGGGTAGGTACTGCCACTATGGGAGTGGCTGTGCATCCTGGCATGTCCACGTTGACTGCCAGCTGCTGGTGTCTCTGGCCTACGTCCACACAGATGTCACACCACTCCCACCACACGTTCTAACACAGACATACCACAGTTGAGGAGGCCAACCATCTCACCCCACCATCTATCCATGACCTCAGTATATTCATGGAAGGCAACAGTGAGTTCATGGAGGTTGCCACTTACAGCTGCAAAAGCAGACCTCTACAGCCTCAGGACCTGTCTGGAGTGCATTTCCATATGTGCCTGTGCCTCCATTACAGCCTGAAAAATGCGGTACCAGTTGTGGCGCCTCTGCTAGGGGCAGGATGACCTGCGGTCCTCCCACGAGCACCGCAGTACATCTGCTGATGTGGTGGCCTTCCAGACATCTGGCTATGCTGACTGTGACTCGACACAGTTGCATGGACACCACTCTTTCCTGGCCATTGCCACCAAGTGTCAACTGTCCCTCTGCTATGGCCACATGTGATTGGGTTTATAGGGGCACTGTAACTGCGTGCGGGCTTGGGGTGGCTAGGAGGGTGATGACACATTTTGGCACAGTGTCGGCCTCTGACAACGCCACCTGTGCCACACCTGTACCTTCATCATCATCGGTGTCTGCAGGGACACCTACATCAGTATGCGAGCAGGAGGGACTCTGACCCACCTTGCCACCTGTGGGGAATACACACATTAAGACCTGTACAGCAGTGCATAACAGTACACACACTCACACTGACAGCTACCTTACAACCTCACCTTCCTGTGTTTGCAGACAGTCTCACAGTCAGTTACATATGTTCCCCTTCCTGCATGGCACTTGCTAATACACACGCATCACTACAGCCCATTAAATATCATCCCTCCCCTTGCCTACACATGTGGTTACCACACTTGACCTGTTACTCCATCGCCTCCCTGACCTGGGCGGAGTAGGTTGTACATGGCCTCACAGCTGTCACCCTGTATTACCCTGTGTATGGACAGTAATGGTGTACGAGGCCCCTATATGGTTGGGGCTGCTACATTCACTACATATGTCACACACCATAGCCTCATACTACAGTCTTGCTCAGTCCATGCCACATCTGCTGCACAAGCGACCCATCATGCGGATGAAAGTACTATTTGGATACACTCACTGATGTGCTGTAGTAATTCCCCATTGCATTTGTAGTGCTGCATATGTGGGTAGCCAGTTACCTATCTGCTGCTGGCAATATGATGTGTATACCTGGTATGCCCTGCACCTCCCAATGCATGCTCCATGCTACAGCCCTTGTTATGCTATCAGCTATCCTGTGTTCACATATCTGATAGGTTGTCCTGGTGTCCCATGTCTTACTCCATGTATGGCACAATCCCAAGGGGAAGTACCGCCATGTGGTCAATCCCACTATCGCCTGTGCATACATGGACACACACACACACACACACACACACACACACACACACACACACACACACACACACACACACACCTGACATGCATCATCCACACTCCACTAGATTGCACCTACGAACACAACCGAGTCTCTCACACACACACACACACACACACACACACACACACACACACACACACACACACACACACACACACACACACACTTCACACTCCTACATGTGGAGTTGTACAACATTTGTACACACAGTCCTCCCATTAGCCTTCTGTCAACATGCATGCTCCTCAGCTGGTGCATCGTTGGCACCCACTGCCAAGATGTGCCCTGCCAGGTGTTGATGTTGTGGGCAGACAGGTGCCACTAGGCTGCTGAGATGCTCCTCCACATGGGTGAGGGGTGATGGGTGGATTGCCCCCCTCTTGTGAGGTGGTCCCCCCTTATGGCAGCTACACGCCGACGTACATGGTGAAGCAGGCATCCACAACTGATAGCTGTTCACATACCATCCCAGGTATGTGTTGCTACAACAAACAGGGCTGTGAGCAGTGGAGCTGACATAACTGACACTGTACTACAGATGCATCAATGGTGTCTACACCTGCGAGGTATGGTGCACAGTACTAGGCAGGGTGTGGAACAGGCCACAGTAACAACATTGTACATGGGTGCAGTGTTACCACAGGGAGGGGCCATCACTTATCAACAAAGCCCATGCCTCACACACATGTATACTGCAGCTAGCATGATGTCACTATAGTTGCACTGCATGCTGTTGAGCTCCATGTGTAATGCATGTTGACATTGACCACCTGGTATAGCACTACGTACTTCCTTTTGGCCGGACAGCCCATGACCAGCAGGAGAGGACCGCCCTGTGGAATGAGCTAGTCCACAGGGTCAATGATGTTGGACTGCAGAACCGCAGCTATGAGCAGGTCCGGCATCATTGTAGTTTAGGATGGAATGCAGTCTGTCTGCATAGCTCTCAACAGTGGGCCTATCCACATGATGGCCAGTGGATTGTCTATTTGCTTTTGCCTGTGCACCACACAGGGCTTGTCCTAGATATATCCCCATCAGTCTGTCTGTTGCATGCTATCAGTACATGGCTGCTTCGAGTTCTGTTCCTGATGTGTTATTCCTGCATAAATGTATGTTGCATTGAATCCTGTAACACCAATAATGTGCAGGGTGTGTAACTGCAATATTACGGGTATGGCCCTGTGTTCCTGCCTCTGTCCTCCACATATATGGCTGGCTTTGTCCTGCTGTGATATGGTTAGGGGTTGTTTGGTATTGGCCTATCATAATATACTGCTAGCATTCCTGCTATCATCCCAGTCATATCGTGGACGCCCACAACATTCGTTGGTCAGGGTCCATACATGTGACAGATACATAGGCATTATCGCAGGTAATAATTGTCCCCCTAGGCCTTGAATACGGGACGTAACTGGCGGCTGCTGACCTACATCAGTTATTGTTTATTGTTACCTATCTTGATGGCAAATCTTTTGGCCACAGTAGTATGAATTGACGAGCCTGTCCTGGACAGCATAGTATGTTATATATCGACACTGTCTGCATCTGCTTTTCTGTGTGGGCCTTGCATTACTCACTGATTACATAAGTGCAGATCTATGTGCTGTCAGTAATGGCATACATTCTTGTAAAATACACCATTACAAGTTGTCTGTGTATAATGTCATGTCCTATGAATAGTGAGTGGGCTATGAGTAGTTCCGTACTCCTGTTCAAGTGTAAATGTCATTTAGTAGGTGATACAGCAAAACGATTATGTTATACCGATTTCACACGGGAAATGGAATGTGCTGCAGTAGGACTCGAACCGAGAATGTGTGCGCGATAGGTGGATGCTCTGCCCACTACACTATTGCAGCTCTGGGTAGGTTGCATATTCCTACATTAATGTCATACCCATGCCCCCTTTCCCTAGCCCCCAAACTCCACGTACTCAGCATCCATCCATTCTGCAGTTGCTAGCCCTGCCATACCACACCTCCACACATTTCCCTCTCTGCACGTCTCGATATTCCTCCATATTACTGTCTCAATGCAACCTTCTGCAAGCTCTTCATCAGTTTAGTCCATGTACGTTTGAGCTTTCCCTTCATCCACCTCCGATACTGGTGGGAACATTATTGTGACCCATAACATCTGGTGCATCCCGGCAGGGATGGACCTGTTGTTGTGTCACAAGTACACTTTGCTGATCTGCACTGTTTCTCCCACTGGTAGCATCCTGCCAGGATTTTCAGATGCAGTGGTTTGCTCACACACCAGACCAGCCTCATCTCCCGCTTCCGTGGATGAAACATGCCCCCACGCCGTGGCCCGTTTTTCATTCCTCTCTTCAGTATTATACAACACTACTGTTTTCACAGTATGCGTGGACAAGCACTGTTCATTGGTACTCATAGACTACTTGGAATACTGTGACTGAGCACTGTGCAAATGTTTGCTGGTATTAATGTACATACTTACATACATTTCCTATACTGTTGACTGACTGTGCCGGATGATATGTTTGTGATAACAGCAGCTGATTGTATATCTGCCATGCCTTCGTGGTAACTCACTTGGACTATAGCGTGCAGGGGGGGGACCTGGGAGTGCTGATTATGTTGTTACTGGCCACGATGAGGGCTGTGGGCTACAGCATGCCTAAGGCACTGTGGGGGAAGTGTAGCCGGGTATGCGCTGGTGTGCTCTGGGCTCGGACTTGCTGAACTCCGGTTATGGCGTCTTACACTGGGTTGGCCTCCACATTGCTTAACCAGTGTGGTCATTGCTTACCGCTGCCCACACAGGCATACTCCCGCTTTCTGCCGCATACCCCTGTGCTACTTCATGCACATGTCGTTATTATACATGCTTACGTCAGGTGTACATGTCAGGTATGACTGTTCACGAAGGTCAATGTAAGGTTAAGTGGAATTCCAGTTTAGCATTTCTGGTTAGGCTACACTCAGGTATTCGGGTTAGGTTTAGGATACCATACCTGTGTTGTAGAGTAGATGTGAATAGTGGAGGTGTAGGCGGGTAGGTGGAGGAGGGGACATTTTAACTGTATAGTAGGCCGTTCGACTGACTGGTGGGGGAGCGGTAGTGCAGGTTTGCAGGCTGTTGGGATATGTATGCGAGGCAGGACAGGAGGTGTCAGTGTCAGTAGTTGGTGTAGGGGTCTGGAGTGTTGGGGGGTGGTGGACTTCGCAAGGTGGTGATCCAAGTGTGCTTGGGTTTTCCCTTCATGTGATATTTACATGTGTAGTCTGGGACAGCTGTGGTAATATACCTGGGTTGGGGGGTTCCAGATTCTGCCAATATAATTGTGTGGAGAGTGTCACCTACCTGTGACTGTGAACATTGCTACGAATGCAACAGGGGTCAATAGGTAAATGGTGTTATTGGGCCATACAGAGGGTCTGATAGTGGGGACATGTCCAGGGATGTGCAGGACGGCTGACGGGAAGGTCCACAGCTGGCCATTTCTTCTGCAGTGACAGCTGTGTATATATCCTGCATGTGGGGGTAGGTCTGGACAATCACACCCCTGGGTGGGGGTGAGGACAGCAGCATAGCTCTCAATCGATCAGAGACAAGTCTCAACAGACTCAGGGACAAATCCTCAAATAATCAGGGACAATCAGGGACAATCTTTAAATATTTGTACTATTAGCTTGAAACATTTGTAGATTAAGAGACTGTGGAGTAATATAGATATTCTGACATAAAACGTCTATAACTCTGGATTACTATCATTATTTATTAAGGGCGACTCACCACCTTTTCTTCAGCAGTCACCAGTTTTAAGAGGGATTAAGAGGGACAGACCTACAATCGGAGTCTATATCAGGGATGTCCCTGAAGATCGGGGACAGTTGAGAGGTCTGGACAGCAATCATACCTTGTGATGACAATTAGTTCAGCTTACATGCCTACAGTGGGGTGTTGCAATCACGTGTTCTTTGGTGTAATTTATTGGATTTGCAACAACACATCTGGTTTTACCGTCCTTTGCCATGTAAACTAGACTTTGCTGCAGTGGGACTCGTACTGGGCGTGGCTGCTCATTAGGCATCGGCTCTGCCCAATGCACACTATTGCTTACATCCCTGGGGCGGTCCACATAGAACCACTCCAGCCAACACCTGCACAGCTAGGACCATAATGTCATACCCATAGTTCCCAGACTGCACTTCCTCTTCAGCAGTCTTCCTTACTCCGGGTGTAGGTTGGGTCTAAACACACCACTACACACTGCCAACTCTCCACTTCTCGGGACCAATCACATACATTGTCTCTCCCCATGGGTCATCAGGCTTCCCCAACCTTGTACTCAGGGAACATGCGTGCCCTGCTGTAGGTTATCTGTGTAATGGCTGGAAGCCTGAATAGCCATTACATTTTTGGCTTGTCCCTCAAGGGATATTCTTGTCTTTGTTTCAAGATTAGACTCGGCGGGTCTCTCCCATTGGTAGTATCCTGCCTGTAGTCTGGAAAGCAGTGGTTTGTTTACTTTTATTGTGTGTTTGTATGTTTCACTTGGCTAGCTGGGGGGGGAGTTGATGCTACGTGTTACACATTTGTTGATTGGGCCCCTCACCCCCATTGGCACGGCCTGTGAACACATGTAATTCTTAACTGCTGTATCATATCCTAGCTATATATATATCTATGTATTTGTATGCATATATATATATATATATATATATATATATTGCTGTACGTTTATATCTAACGACATATGGATGTATATATCTATATGTGGGTATTTATATATATGTATGTATACAGTTGTACCGCAGAGAGGGAGCGGTATATCTCCATGCAGTTATGGGTATATATACACATACACACACCTCTACATATTTACATCTATATCTGGTTATACCATTCTTTGCCATGTAAAATAGATTGTGCTGCAGTGGGACTCGTAGCGGGAGTGTCTGGCCGTTGGGAAGCAGCTCTGCCCAATGAACACTATTGCTTACATCCCTAGGGCAGTCCGCATAGACCCACTCCAGCAAACACCTACATGCCTAGACCCATAATTACATACCCATAGTTCCCCCACCCGTGCCTCCTCTACAGCACTCATCCTTACTCTAGGTGCAGGTCGGGTCTAAACATACCACTGCACACTGCCTACTCTCCACTTCACTGGCCCCATCTTGTACATTGTCTCGACCCATGGCTCATCAGACTTTCCCACCCTTGTAGTCTGGGTATGTACATGCCCCGCCTTAATAGGTCATCGCACGGGCTTCCTCCTATAACAAGACATGTTTGGGGTATCCCGCAAGGGACGCGCCTGTCTCTGATCCAAGATTAGACTTCTCGGGTCCACTGTGCCCCCCCATTGTATCCTGCCTGTGGTCTGGAGAGCAGTGGATTGTTTACATTTTTTGTGGGTTTGTTTGTGTGTTTCCCCTGTCTGGCTGGGGGGGGGGGGGTTCATGATACATGAAACATGTTTCTTGCTTGGGTGCCTCACCTCCACTGGCATGGCCTGTGAACATTTGTCATTCTTAAGTGCTGTATCTTATCATAGCTATATATCTGTATATATCTACCCACACACGCGCACACACACACACACACACACACACACACACATATATATATATATATATATATATATATATATATATATATATATATATATATATATATATATATATATATATATATATATATATATATATATATATATATATATATGTCTGTATACACACACATATATATATATATATATATATATATATATATATATATATATATATATATATATATATATATATATATATATATATATATATATATCTGACGAAATGTGGATGAATGGGTGTCTGCATATGTATATATGTATATGTGGATATTTATTTATATGTCTATCTATGTCTGTATACATATGTACTAGAGAGAGGGAGAGGTATATATCTATTTAGTTATGGATATTTATACTAACACATATACCTGTAAATCTTTAGTTACATATCCGGTAATGTTGACTGATATTGCTGGATACTGTGTTTCGTGTGCATACCGGCCAACCTTGTGTGCCACATATGCTTTGCAATACCTACCACTACATCCTTTGGTGTACACAGGGTCACACGTGACATCTATTGTTAGTACCAGGAATACATTTGTCCCATGTGGGACAACCCAAACATTGGGTATTCAACCTTTGTCTACACCCAGGGTTACATAGGTACCCCTGGCTATGTGCATGGTCTCCGGCATGTGCCACACCTAGGATACTTGGGTCGGGACAGCATACGGGATGGGTCCCGAGGGGGGGGGGCAATGTGTGGTGGTGTGGTAGCTATGGGTCGGAAACCAGGGTTGGGATGGTGGCTGCGTGTATGCTGTGGGTGGGGGGAAGCAGAACTGTGGGTTATGCATGTATGGGTTGGGGATGGCCTGGGTTGGATGGGCCTGTACTGCTCGGTCCGCCTAGTGGGTGGGGGACAGGGGTATGTGATGTCGACATGTGACATATAACAGAGGGCTGATTTAATTCCTTAGTTCAATGACAGATGTACAATACTATGAGCTTGGTAGTGTATTGCAGGGCGGACGTGTTTAGCTGGGTGGGGGGTATGCAAATTCGTACGTGACATATGTTGTTTAGAGCCTCTCAGCCCCATTGACGGTGCATGTGGACATATATGTTTCTGTTCATCTATCATTGGTATCTACAGATGTCTGGCCATATATACCTCTGTGGGTATATATATTTGCTTACATATGTCTAACTATGTCAGAATATACCTACAGAGACATATATCTGCGTACATATGTCACTTAATGTGTATATATGGACATATAGATGTTGACATATATATGTGCAGTTGTCAGCATTTGCATGTATATCTGTTCATATATTTGTATTTATATGTGTATATCTCTGGTTATTTATATATATGTATATATATGTGACTACATCTATAGATATGTTGTATCCGTTTAGTTAGTGATATATTTGCAGACATACGCCCATCTAGCTGTAGGTATACATTCTCTGTACTGTTGTATGACTGGGTTGGGGTTATATTTCTGACAATATACAATTTCTGCATATCTGGCATGGCTTAGTGGTAAATCGTTTCGTGTAGGGTGTGCATGGTCCTGGGTTCCGGACTTGCGGAGGCTGTTTGTTTTGTTGCTGGGCAGAACACTGGCCGTTGGATACAGTGTGCTTAAGGCACTTTCAAGAGGTTGTTAGAGGGTTTCCGCAGAGGTAAGCACTGCTGACTTCCAGTCACAGTGTCTTACACGTAGTTAGCTTCTCCTTTGCTTAATCTGTATCGGCGGTGCTTCACCCCGCCCACATGCACTTGTACATGCTCACTAGTGCTTACATATGATTACTGCTGCTTATCTGTGCTTATGCCTGCTTACTGC